>NW_027016550.1:1345426-1430426 GCF_036934945.1 Oncorhynchus masou masou | reverse complement strand
TAAAACACACCTAATACACACCTAACTGGTGCTGACACACCTAATACACACCTGACTGGTGCTGACACACCCAATACACACCTAATACACACCTAAAACACACCTAATACATACCTAACTGGTGGTGACACACCTAATACACACCTAACTGGTGCTGACACACCCGATACACACCTGATACACACCCAATACACACCTGATACACACCCAATACACACCTGATACACACCCAATACACACCCAATACACACGCGATACACACCCGATACACACCTGATACACACCTGACTGGTGCTGACACACCTGATACACACCTGACTGGTGCTGACACACCTGATGCACACCTGACTGGTGCTGACACACCTGATACACACCTGATACACACCCAATACACACCTGATACACACCTGATACACACCTGATGCACACCTAATACACACCTGACTGGTGCTGACACACCTGATACACACCTGACTGGTGCTGACACACCTGATACACACCTGACTGGTGCTGACACACCTGATACACACCTGATACACACCCAATACACACCTGATGCACACCTAATACACACCTGACTGGTGCTGACACACCTGATACACACCTGACTGGTGCTGACACACCTGATACACACCTGATACACACCCAATACACACCTGATGCACACCTAATACACACCTGACTGGTGCTGACACACCTGATACACACCTGACTGGTGCTGACACACCTGATACACACCTGACTGGTGCTGACACACCTGATACACACCTGACTGGTGCTGACACACCTGATACACACCTGACTGGTGCTGACACACCTGATACACACCTGACTGGTGCTGACACACCCGATACACACCTAACTGGTGGTGACACACCCAATACACACCTAACTGGTGGTGACACACCTGATACACACCTGATACACACCCAATACACACCTGATGCACACCTAATACACACCTGACTGGTGCTGACACACCTGATACACACCTGACTGGTGCTGACACACCTGATACACACCTGACTGGTGCTGACACACCTGATACACACCTGACTGGTGCTGACACACCTGATACACACCTGACTGGTGCTGACACACCTGATACACACCTAACTGGTGGTGACACACCCAATACACACCTAACTGGTGGTGACACACCCAATACACACCTAACTGGTGGTGACACACCCAATACACACCTGACTGGTGCTGACACACCTGATACACACTCAATACACACCCAATACACACCTGATGCACACCTAATACACACCTAACTGGTGTTGACACACCTGATACACACCTGATACACACCCAATACACACCTGATGCACACCTAATACACACCTGACTGGTGCTGACACACCTGATACACACCCAATACACACCTGATGCACACCTAATACACACCTAACTGGTGTTGACACACCTGATACACACCCAATACACACCTAATACACACCTGATACACACCCAATACACACCCAATACACACCTAAAACACACCTAATTCACACCTGACTGGTGCTGACACACCTGATACACACCTGATACACACCTAATACACACCCAATACATTTACATTTACATTTAAGTCATTTAGCAGACGCTCTTATCCAGAGCGACTTACAAATTGGTGAATTCACCTTCTGACATCAGTGGAACAGCCACTTTACAATAGTGCATCTAAATCATTTAAGGGGGGTGAGAAGGATTGCTTTATCCTATCCTAGGTATTCCTTGAAGAGGTGGGGTTTCAGGTGTCTCCGGAAGGTGGTGATTGACTCCGCTGTCCTGGCGTCGTGAGGGAGTTTGTTCCACCATTGGGGGGCCAGAGCAGCGAACAGTTTTGACTGGGCTGAGCGGGAACTGTACTTCCTCAGTGGTAGGGAGGCGAGCAGGCCAGAGGTGGATGAACGCAGTGCCCTTGTTTGGGTGTAGGGCCTGATCAGAGCCTGGAGGCCTGGAGGTACTGCGGTGCCGTTCCCCTCACAGCTCCGTAGGCAAGCACCATGGTCTTGTAGCGGATGCGAGCTTCAACTGGAAGCCAGTGGAGAGAGCGGAGGAGCGGGGTGACGTGAGAGAACTTGGGAAGGTTGAACACCAGACGGGCTGCGGCGTTCTGGATGAGTTGTAGGGGTTTAATGGCACAGGCAGGGAGCCCAGCCAACAGCGAGTTGCAGTAATCCAGACGGGAGATGACAAGTGCCTGGATTAGGACCTGCGCCGCTTCCTGTGTGAGGCAGGGGCGTACTCTGCGGATGTTGTAGAGCATGAACCTACAGGAACGGGCCACCGCCTTGATGTTAGTTGAGAACGACAGGGTGTTGTCCAGGATCACGCCAAGGTTCTTAGCGCTCTGGGAGGAGGAAACAATGGAGTTGTCAACCGTGATGGCGAGATCATGGAACGGGCAGTCCTTCCCCGGGAGGAAGAGCAGCTCCGTCTTGCCGAGGTTCAGCTTGAGGTGGTGATCCGTCATCCACACTGATATGTCTGCCAGACATGCAGAGATGCGATTCGCCACCTGGTCATCAGAAGGGGAAAGGAGAAGATTAATTGTGTGTCGTCTGCATAGCAATGATAGGAGAGACCATGTGAGGTTATGACAGAGCCAAGTGACTTGGTGTATAGCGAGAATAGGAGAGGGCCTAGAACAGAGCCCTGGGGGACACCAGTGGTGAGAGCGCGTGGCGAGGAGACAGATTCTCGCCACGCCACCTGGTAGGAGCGACCTGTCAGGTAGGACGCAATCCAAGCGTGGGCCGCACCGGAGATGCCCAACTCGGAGATGGTGGAGAGGAGGATCTGATGGTTCACAGTGTCGAAGGCAGCCGATAGGTCTAGAAGGATGAGAGCAGAGGAGAGAGAGTTAGCTTTAGCAGTGCGGAGCGCCTCCGTGATACAGAGAAGAGCAGTCTCAGTTGAATGACTAGTCTTGAAACCCGACTGATTTGGATCAAGAAGGTCATTCTGAGAGAGATAGCGGGAGAGCTGGCCAAGGACGGCACGTTCAAGAGTTTTGGAGAGAAAAGAAAGAAGGGATACTGGTCTGTAGTTGTTGACATCGGAGGGATCGAGTGTAGGTTTTTTCAGAAGGGGTGCAACTCTCGCTCTCTTGAAGATGGAAGGGACGTAGCCAGCGGTCAGGGATGAGTTGATGAGCGAGGTGAGGTAAGGGAGAAGGTCTCCGGAAATGGTCTGGAGAAGAGAGGAGGGGATAGGGTCAAGCGGGCAGGTTGTTGGGCGGCCGGCCGTCACAAGAAGCGAGATTTCATCTGGAGAGAGAGGGGAGAAAGAGGTCAGAGCACAGGGTAGGGCAGTGTGAGCAGAACCAGCGGTGTCGTTTGACTTAGCAAACGAGGATCGGATGTCGTCGACCTTCTTTTCAAAATGGTTGACGAAGTCATCTGCAGAGAGGGAGGAGGGGGGAGGGGGAGGAGGATTCAGGAGGGAGGAGAAGGTGGCAAAGAGCTTCCTAGGGTTAGAGGCAGATGCTTGGAATTTAGAGTGGAAGAAAGTGGCTTTAGCAGCAGAGACAGAGGAGGAAAATGTAGAGAGGAGGGAGTGAAAGGATGCCAGGTCCGCAGGGAGGCGAGTTTTCCTCCATTTCCGCTCGGCTGCCCGGAGCACTGTTCTGTGAGCTCGCAATGAGTCGTCGAGCCACGGAGCGGGAGGGGAGGACCGAGCCGGCCTGGAGGATAGGGGACATAGAGAGTCAAAGGATGCAGAAAGGGAAGAGAGGAGGGTTGAGGAGGCAGAATCAGGAGATAGGTTGGAGAAGGTATGAGCAGAGGGAAGAGATGATAGGATGGAAGAGGAGAGAGAGCGAAGGTTGGGACGGCGCGATACCATCCGAGTAGGGGCAGTGTGGGAAGTGTTGGATGAGAGCGAGAGGGAAAAGGATACAAGGTAGTGGTCGGAGACTTGGAGGGGAGTTGCAATGAGGTTAGTGGAAGAACAGCATCTAGTAAAGATGAGGTCGAGCGTATTGCCTGCCTTGTGAGTAGGGGGGGAAGGTGAGAGGGTGAGGTCAAAAGAGGAGAGGAGTGGAAAGGAGGAGGCAGAGAGGAATGAGTCAAAGGTAGACGTGGGGAGGTTGAAGTCGCCCAGGACTGTGAGAGGTGAGCCGTCCTCAGGAAAGGAGCTTATCAAGGCATCAAGCTCATTGATGAACTCTCCGAGGGAACCTGGAGGGCGATAAATGATAAGGATGTTAAGCTTGAAAGGGCTGGTAACTGTGACAGCATGGAATTCAAAGGAGGCGATAGACAGATGGGTAAGGGGAGAGAGAGAGAATGACCACTTGGGAGAGATGAGGATCCCGGTGCCACCACCCCGCTGACCAGAAGCTCTCGGGGTGTGCGAGAACACGTGGGCGGACGAAGAGAGAGCAGTAGGAGTAGCAGTGTTGTCTGTGGTGATCCATGTTTCCGTCAGTGCCAAGAAGTCGAGGGACTGGAGGGAGGCATAGGCTGAGATGAACTCTGCCTTTTTGGCCGCAGATCGGCAGTTCCAGATGCTACCGGAGACCTGGAACTCCACGTGGGTCGTGCGCGCTGGGACCACCAGATTAGGGTGGCCGCGGCCACGCGGTGTGGAGCGTTTGTATGGTCTGTGCAGAGAGGAGAGAACAGGGATAGATAGACACATAGTTGACAGGCTACAGAAGAGGCTACGCTAATGCAAAGGAGATTGGAGATTGGAATGACAAGTGGACTACACTTATCGAATGTTCAGAACGTTAAGCTTACGTAGCAAGAATCTTATTGACTAAAATGATTGAAATGATACAGTACTGCTGGAGTAGGCTAGCTGGCAGTGGCTACGTTGTTGAAACTACACTAATCAAGTCGTTCCGTCGAGTGTAATAGTTTCTACAGTGCTGCTATTCGGGGGCTAGCTGGCTAGCTAGCAGTGTTGATTACGTAACGTTACGTTAAAAGAACGACAATAGCTGGCTAGCTAACCTAGAAAATCGCTCCAGACTACACAATTGTCTTAGATACAAAGACGGCTATGTAGCTAGCTAGCTACGATCAAACAAATCAAACCGTTGTACTGTAATGAAGTGAAATGAAAATGTGATACTACCTGTGGAGCGAGGCGGAATGTTGACCGGGTTGTTGAAGTTCAATTCGGAAGAAGTTGGCTAGCTGTTGGCTAGCTAGCTAGCAGTGACTCCTACGTTAAGGACGACAAATAGCTGGCTAGCTAACCTCGGTAAATTAAGATAATCACTCTAAGTCTACACACTCTAAACTACACAATTACCTTGGATACGAAGACAGCAAAGACAACTATGTAGCTAGCTAACACTACACTAATCGAGTCGTTGAGTGTAATAGTTTCTACAGTGCTAGTGGACGTTAGCTAGCTGCTGTGCTAGTGGACGTTGGCTAGCTGCTGGGCAGATAGCAGTGTAGACTACGTTAGGACGACAAAATACGATAATTACGCAATTATCTTTGATACAAAGACGGCTATGTAGCTAGCTAAGAAGAAATTGCTAAGATTAGACAAATCAAACCGTTGTACTATAATGAAATGTAATGAAAAGTTATACTACCTGCGGACCGAAGTGTACACACCTGATACACACCTGTCTGGTGCTGATACACACCTGATACACACCTGACTGGTGCTGACACACCTGATACACACCTGACTGGTGGTGACACACCTGATACACACCTGACTGGTGCTGACACACCTGATACACACCTGACTGGTGCTGACACACCTGATACACACCTGACTGGTGCTGACACACCTGATACACACCTGATACACACCTGACTGGTGCTGACACACCTGATACACACCTAACTGGTGGTGACACACCTGATACACACCTGATACACACCTGACTGGTGCTGACACACCCAATACACACCTGATACACACCTGATACACACCTGACTGGTGGTGACACACCTGATACACACCTGATACACACCTGACTGGTGCTGACACACCTGATACACACCTGATACACACCTGACTGGTGCTGACACACCTGATACACACCTGACTGGTGCTGACACACCTGATACACACCTGATACACACCTGACTGGTGCTGACACACCTGATACACACCTGATACACACCTGACTGGTGCTGACACACCTGATACACACCTGATACACACCTAATACACACCTGATACACACCTGACTGGTGCTGACACACCTGATACACACCTGATACACACCTGACTGGTGCTGACACACCTGATACACACCTGATACACACCTGACTGGTGCTGACACACCTGATACACACCTGACTGGTGCTGACACACCTGATACACACCTTACTGGTGCTGACACACCTGATACACACCTGACTGGTGCTGACACACCTGATACACACCTGACTGGTGCTGACACACCTGATACACACCTGATACACACCTGACTGGTGCTGACACACCTGATACACACCTGATACACACCTAACTGGTGCTGACACACCTGATACACACCTGACTGGTGCTGACACACCTGATACACACCTAACCCCCCCCCCCCCCTCTCTGTTGTAGGAGCGTCTGAAGGCCAGTGAACAGAGGGCAGAGCTAGAAGAGAAGACCAATAAGAGGAGTTCCGAGCCCAAACCCCGCCCCTCGCCACGCCCCACTCCCTCCCCCTCCCTCCACTGCCATAAAACTCCCCTCCGTTCACCTCCCCCCTCCACCTCCTCCCTCACCCCCCTGTCCTCCCCCAGGCCCACTCTCCAACACCCGGAGGTCCAGAGAGAGAGGTCTCACCCTTCCTCTCCCCTTCCTCGCCCTCCCGCCCCACACTCTGCCTCCCCCCTGAGACCCTCCTCCCCCCTGAGACCCAAGCAGGACGCTGACGAGGGAGAGGAGGAGGGGGGAGAGAAACAGACCACCGCCCCCTATCACCGAATCTACACAGGTGAGCATCCTGTTAAAACTAATATTCTGTTCTGTTACCTTGTATTGTTATATTCTGTTCTGTTACATTGTATTGTTGTATTCTGTTCTGTTACATTGTATTGTTATATTCTGTTCTGTTACATTGTATTGTTGTATTCTGTTCTGTTACATTGTATTGTTATATTCTGTTCTGTTACATTCTATTGTTGTATTCTGTTCTGTTACATTGTATTGTTATATTCTGTTCTGTTACATTCTATTGTTATATTCTGTTCTGTTACATTGTATTGTTGTATTCTGTTCTGTTACATTGTATTGTTGTATTCTGTTCTGTTACATTGTATTGTTATATTCTGTTCTGTTACATTCTATTGTTATATTCTGTTCTGTTACCTTGTATTGTTGTATTCTATTCTGTTACATTATATTCTGTTATTCTATTGTATTATATTTTATTCTGTTAAATTATATTATGATATTCTATTGTTGTATTTTATTCTATTCTGTTGTATTCTATTCTATTGTGATTCTATTGTTCTGAATTCTATTCTCTTATTCTATAGTTGTTCTGTTGAATTCTATTCTCTTATTCTCTAATTGAATTCTATTGTTATATTCTCTAATTGAATTCTATTATCTAATTGAATTCTATTCTCTTATTCTCTAGTTGAATTCTATCTTATTCTCTAGTTGAATTCTATCTTATTCTCTAGTTGAATTCTATTCTCTAATTGAATTCAGTTTTCTTATTCTCTTATTGAATTCTAGTCTCTTCTATTGTGTTAAATTCTGTTGTGTTGTCTCTATATAACCAGCCTGTTTAGATACACCACTGCTTGATGAGAGGGATCATGTGTGTTATTTACCTGTGTTTGTGTTTGGACAGATATCACCCCTGGTTACCGTTACCAGTCCATCACCCCGCCGTTCAGCGCCCTATTCCCCCCCCGCCCCCTCCCCCATCCAGCTGGGGGTAACAAACACCCTTCGGTCTCCTCTCTGCCGCCTCTCCTCCGGGCCACGGCTCCAGACGTGAAGCCTCGGGGCCTGGAGCTCCGGCCAGACCAGGGGACCACGCTGAAGCATGACCCCGACCAGGAGCCACCCCAGCTGGGCATGAGTCCTGCTGCCCTGGACCCTCAGCTCCGGACCTCCAGCCCTCCAACCCTCAGCCAAATAGAGAGAGACGGAGAGTCAAGCCTCAAACACACACATCTCACCCACACACACACACAATTACACACACATCCCAGCCTTACACAGCCACACAAACACACCAGCATTAGCCTCCCCACAGGCCCCCAGCCCTGTCCTCCTCTACCATCCACACAGCCACATAAACACACCAGCCTCCACTCAGCCCTCCAGCCCGGTCCTCCTCTACCATCCACACAGCCACATAAACACACCAGCCTCCCCACAGGCCCCCAGCCCTGTCCTCCCCCCACACAGCCACAAGAACAACAGGCCGAGGAGGAAGAGGAGGAGGCAGGAGCGGTCAAGATGGAGGTGTTGACCTACGGCTGCCGAGGAGCCTATCAGCTTCCACCGTCCGTCCCGAAGGTGGAGACTAAACCAGAGGTCACAGAGAAGTCGATCCCCGCCCATTACCCATCATGCACCACGGCAAGCTCCGAGCGACCGGCCTTTAGACCCGGCCCCGAACCACAGGCATCCTCTCCTCCCCCTCTCTCTCCCTGCCCTCCCTCTCCCTCGCCTCTAAACATCTTCCCTGATGACCCCATGGCTGGTATGATGACGCTGTTGGCTGCTAGTCAGATGACCCAGGCTGCCCCCCTGCCCTACCCACCCTTCCCCAGACAGAGGCCTCCTCGCTGGGGAGAGACGTGGCCAGTCCTGGGTGTCTGGAGGTCTGGGCTCTGGAGGGGATGACTCTACTCAGCGACATGGCCTCACTAGAGATGGATAGGATACAGCTGGAGCAGGGTGAGGAGGAGGGAAGGGGGAGGAGGAGGAGGGGGAGAGGAGGAGGGAATGGAGATGGGGGAGGAGGAGGAGGAGGGAATGGAGATGGGCGAGGGAATGGAGAGGAGGGAGGAGGAGGAGGGGGAGAGGAGGAGGGAATGGAGATGGGGGAGGAGAGGGGGGAATGGAGGAGGAGGGGGAGAGGAGGAGGGAATGGAGGGGTGAGAGGAGAGGAAGGAGGGAGGGGTGAGAGGGGAGGACGGTTTGAATGTGACTTCTTCAAAAAGTTCCTAAACTGAATCTAATGCTGTCTGTTTCTTTCTCTCTCTCTCTGTGTGTTTGTCTGTTTCTCTCTGTGTGTTTGTCTGTTTCTCTCTGTGTGTTTGTCTGTTTCTCTCTGTGTGTGTCTGTTTCTCTCTCTGTGTGTCTGTTTCTCTCTGTGTGTGTCTGTTTCTCTCTGTGTGTGTCTGTTTCTCTCTGTGTGTGTCTGTTTCTCTCTGTGTGTGTCTGTTTCTCTCTGTGTGTGTCTGTTTCTCTCTGTGTTTGTCTGTTTCTCTGTGTTTGTCTGTTTCTCTCTGTGTGTGTCTGTTTCTCTCTGTGTTTGTCTGTTTCTCTCTGTGTGTTTGTCTATTTCTCTCTGTGTGTGTGTCTGTTTCTCTCTGTGTGTGTGTCTGTTTCTCTCTGTGTGTGTGTCTGTTTCTCTCTGTGTGTTTGTCTGTTTCTCTCTGTGTGTTTGTCTGTTTCTCTCTGTGTGTGTGTCTGTTTCTCTCTGTGTGTGTGTCTGTTTCTCTCTGTGTGTGTCTGTTTCTCTCTCTGTTTGTCTGTTTCTCTCTCTGTGTGTGTCTGTTTCTCTCTCTGTGTGTGTCTGTTTCTCTCTGTGTGTGTCTGTTTCTCTCTGTGTTTGTCTGTTTCTCTCTGTGTGTTTGTCTGTTTCTCTCTGTGTGTGTCTGTTTCTCTCTGTGTTTGTCTGTTTCTCTCTGTGTGTTTGTCTGTTTCTCTCTGTGTGTGTGTCTGTTTCTCTCTCTGTTTGTCTGTTTCTCTCTCTGTGTGTGTCTGTTTCTCTCTCTGTGTGTGTCTGTTTCTCTCTGTGTGTGTCTGTTTCTCTCTGTGTTTGTCTGTTTCTCTCTGTGTGTTTGTCTGTTTCTCTCTGTGTGTGTCTGTTTCTCTCTGTGTTTGTCTGTTTCTCTCTGTGTGTTTGTCTGTTTCTCTCTGTGTGTGTGTCTGTTTCTCTCTGTGTGTTTGTCTGTTTCTCTCTGTGTGTTTGTCTGTTTCTCTCTGTGTGTTTGTCTGTTTCTCTCTGTGTGTGTGTCTGTTTCTCTCTGTGTGTGTGTCTGTTTCTCTCTGTGTGTGTGTCTGTTTCTCTCTCTGTGTGTCTGTTTCTCTCTGTGTGTGTCTGTTTCTCTCTCTGTTTGTCTGTTTCTCTCTCTGTGTGTGTCTGTTTCTCTCTCTGTGTGTGTCTGTTTCTCTCTGTGTTTGTCTGTTTCTCTCTGTGTGTTTGTCTGTTTCTCTCTTTCTCCCTCTGTGTGTGTGTGTCTTGTTTCTGTGTGTGTGTGTGTGTGTCGTTTCTGTGTGTGTGTGTGTGTGTCGTTTCTGTGTGTGTGTGTGTGTGTGTCTTGTTTCTGTGTGTGTGTGTGTGTGTCTTGTTTCTGTGTGTGTGTGTGTGTGTGTGTCTTGTTTCTGTGTGTGTGTGTGTGTGTCTTGTTTCTGTGTGTGTGTGTGTGTGTCTTGTTTCTGTGTGTGTGTGTGTGTGTCTTGTTTCTGTGTGTGTGTGTGTGTCTTGTTTCTGTGTGTGTGTGTGTGTCTTGTTTCTGTGTGTGTGTGTGTGTGTGTCTTGTTTCTGTGTGTGTGTGTGTGTGTCTTGTTTCTGTGTGTGTGTGTGTGTGTCTTGTTTCTGTGTGTGTGTGTGTCTTGTTTCTGTGTGTGTGTGTGTCTTGTTTCTGTGTGTGTGTGTGTGTGTGTGTGTCTTGTTTCTGTGTGTGTGTGTGTCTTGTTTCTGTGTGTGTGTGTGTGTGTAGGTGAGGTGTTGTGTGGTCTTGACAGCCTGTTAGAGGCAGGTAGAAAGGTGTTGCTGGAGGCCATTGAGAGCCAGTCTCACATCGACCTCCCCAGACAACTACACCCCAGCAAGACCTACAGCTGGAGGATGAGGACAGACCCACAGGAGGTAACACACTGTAGACCTGGGGGGGATGAGGACAGACCCACAGGGGGATGAGGACAGACCCACAGGAGGTACCAGACTGTAGACCTGGAGGATGAGGACAGACCCACAGGAGGTAACACACTGTAGACCTGGGGGGATGAGGACAGACCTACAGGGGGATGAGGACAGACCCACAGGGGGATGATGACAGATCCACAGGAGGTACCACACTGTAGACCTGGGGGGATGAGGACAGACCCACAGGAGATAACACACTGTAGACCTGGGGGATGAGGACAGACCTACAGGGGGATGAGGACAGACCCACAGGAGGTACCAGACTGTAGACCTGGGGGGATGAGGACAGACCCACAGGAGGTAACACACTGTAGACCTGGGGGGATGAGGACAGACCCACAGGGGGTAACACACTGTAGACCTGGGGGGGATGAGGACAGACCCACAGGGGGTAACACACTGTAGACCTGGGGGGGATGAGGACAGACCCACAGGAGGTACCAGACTGTAGACCTGGGGGATGAGGACAGACCTACAGGGGGATGAGGACAGACCCACAGGAGGTACCAGACTGTAGACCTGGGGGGATGAGGACAGACCTACAGGAGGCAACACACTGTAGACCTGGGGGGATGAGGACAGACCCACAGGGGGATGAGGACAGACCCACAGGAGGTACCAGACTGTAGACCTGGGGGGGATGAGGACAGACCTACAGGAGGTAACACACTGTAGACCTGGGGGGATGAGGACAGACCCACAGGGGGATGAGGACAGACCCACAGGAGGTAACACACTGTAGACCTGGGGGGATGAGGACAGACCCACAGGGGGATGAGGACAGACCCACAGGAGGTAACACACTGTAGACCTGGGGGGATGAGGACAGACCCACGGGGGGATGAGGACAGACCCACGGGGGGATGAGGACAGACCCACAGGAGATACCAGACTGTAGACCTGGGGGGATGAGGACAGACCCACAGGGGATGAGGACAGACCCACAGGAGGTAACACACTGTAGACCTGGGGGGATGAGGACAGACCCGTAGGAGGTAACACACTGTAGACCTGGGGGGATGAGGACAGACCCACAGGAGGTACCAGACTGTAGACCTGGGGGGATGAGGACAGACCCTCAGGAGATAACACACTGTAGACCTGGGGGATGAGGACAGACCCACAGGAGGTACCAGACTGTAGACCTGGGGGGATGAGGACAGACCCACAGGGGGATGAGGACAGACCCACAGGAGGTAACACACTGTAGACCTGGGGGGATGAGGACAGACCCACAGGAGGTACCAGACTGTAGACCTGGGGGGATGAGGACAGACCCTCAGGAGATAACACACTGTAGACCTGGGGGGATGAGGACAGACCTACAGGAGATACCAGACTGTAGACCTGGTGGGATGAGGACAGACCCACAGGGGGATGAGGACAGACCCACAGGAGGTAACACACTGTAGACCTGGGGGGATGAGGACAGACCCACAGGAGGTACCACACTGTAGACCTGGGGGGGATGAGGACAGACCCACAGGGGGATGAGGACAGACCCACAGGAGGTAACACAATGTAGACCTGGGGGGATGAGGACAGACCCACAGGAGGTACCACACTGTAGACCTGGGGGGATGAGGACAGACCTACAGGGGGATGAGGACAGACCCACAGGAGGTAACACACTGTAGACCTGGGGAGATGAGGACAGACCCACAGGAAGTAACGCACTGTAGACCTGGGGGATGAGGACAGACCCACAGGGGGATGAGGACAGACCCACAGGAGGTACCAGACTGTAGACCTGGGGGGATGAGGACAGACCCACAGGGGATGAGGACAGACCCACAGGAGGTAACACACTGTAGACCTGGGGGGATGAGGACAGACCTACAGGGGGATGAGGACAGACCCACAGGAGGTACCAGACTGTAGACCTGGGGGGATGAGGACAGACCCACAGGGGGATGAGGACAGACCCACAGGAGGTACCACACTGTAGATCTGAGGGGATGAGGACAGACCTACAGGGGGATGAGGACAGACCCACAGGAGGTAACACACTGTAGACCTGGGGGATGAGGACAGACCCACAGGAGGTACCAGACTGTAGACCTGGGGGATGAGGACAGACCCACGGGGGATGAGGACAGACCCACGGGGGATGAGGACAGACCCACAGGAGGTGACTGCAGACCTGGGGGAGGGGGATGAGGACAGACCTACAGGGGGATGAGGACAGACCTACAGGAGGTAACACACTGTAGACCTGGGGGGATGAGGACAGACCTACAGGAGGTAACACACTGTAGACCTGGGGGGATGAGGACAGACCCACAGGAGGTAACACACTGTAGACCTGGGGGATGAGGACAGACCTACAGGGGGATGAGGACAGACCTACAGGGGGATGAGGACAGACCTACAGGAGGTAACACACTGTAGACCTGGGGGGGATGAGGACAGACCCACAGGAGATAACACACTGTAGACCTGGGGGATGAGGACAGACCTACAGGGGGATGAGGACAGACCCACAGGAGGTACCAGACTGTAGACCTGGGGGGATGAGGACAGACCCACAGGAGGAAACACACTGTAGACCTGGGGGGATGAGGACAGACCCACAGGAGATAACACACTGTAGACCTGGGGGATGAGGACAGACCTACAGGGGGATGAGGACAGACCCACAGGAGGTACCAGACTGTAGACCTGGGGGGATGAGGACAGACCCACAGGAGGTAACACACTGTAGACCTGGGGGGATGAGGACAGACCCACAGGGGGTAACACACTGTAGACCTGGGGGGGATGAGGACAGACCCACAGGGGGTAACACACTGTAGACCTGGGGGGGATGAGGACAGACCCACAGGAGGTACCAGACTGTAGACCTGGGGGATGAGGACAGACCTACAGGGGGATGAGGACAGACCCACAGGAGGTACCAGACTGTAGACCTGGGGGGATGAGGACAGACCTACAGGAGGCAACACACTGTAGACCTGGGGGGATGAGGACAGACCCACAGGGGGATGAGGACAGACCCACAGGAGGTACCAGACTGTAGACCTGGGGGGATGAGGACAGACCTACAGGAGGTAACACACTGTAGACCTGGGGGGATGAGGACAGACCCACAGGGGGATGAGGACAGACCCACAGGAGGTAACACACTGTAGACCTGGGGGGATGAGGACAGACCCACAGGGGGATGAGGACAGACCCACAGGAGGTAACACACTGTAGACCTGGGGGGATGAGGACAGACCCACGGGGGGATGAGGACAGACCCACAGGGGGATGAGGACAGACCCACAGGAGATACCAGACTGTAGACCTGGGGGGATGAGGACAGACCCACAGGGGATGAGGACAGACCCACAGGAGGTAACACACTGTAGACCTGGGGGGATGAGGACAGACCCACGGGGGGATGAGGACAGACCCACAGGGGGATGAGGACAGACCCACAGGAGATACCAGACTGTAGACCTGGGGGGATGAGGACAGACCCACAGGGGATGAGGACAGACCCACAGGAGGTAACACACTGTAGACCTGGGGAGATGAGGACAGACCCACAGGAAGTAACGCACTGTAGACCTGGGGGATGAGGACAGACCCACAGGGGGATGAGGACAGACCCACAGGAGGTACCAGACTGTAGACCTGGGGGGATGAGGACAGACCCACAGGGGATGAGGACAGACCCACAGGAGGTAACACACTGTAGACCTGGGGGGATGAGGACAGACCTACAGGGGGATGAGGACAGACCCACAGGAGGTACCAGACTGTAGACCTGGGGGGATGAGGACAGACCCACAGGGGGATGAGGACAGACCCACAGGAGGTACCACACTGTAGATCTGAGGGGATGAGGACAGACCTACAGGGGGATGAGGACAGACCCACAGGAGGTAACACACTGTAGACCTGGGGGGATGAGGACAGACCCACAGGAGGTACCAGACTGTAGACCTGGGGGGATGAGGACAGACCCACGGGGGGATGAGGACAGACCCACGGGGGGATGAGGACAGACCCACGGGGGGATGAGGACAGACCCACAGGGGGATGAGGACAGACCTACAGGGGGATGAGGACAGACCTACAGGAGGTAACACACTGTAGACCTGGGGGGATGAGGACAGACCTACAGGAGGTAACACACTGTAGACCTGGGGGGATGAGGACAGACCCACAGGAGGTAACACACTGTAGACCTGGGGGATGAGGACAGACCTACAGGGGGATGAGGACAGACCTACAGGGGGATGAGGACAGACCTACAGGAGGTAACACACTGTAGACCTGGGGGGGATGAGGACAGACCCACAGGAGATAACACACTGTAGACCTGGGGGATGAGGACAGACCTACAGGGGGATGAGGACAGACCCACAGGAGGTACCAGACTGTAGACCTGGGGGGATGAGGACAGACCCACAGGAGGAAACACACTGTAGACCTGGGGGGATGAGGACAGACCCACAGGAGATAACACACTGTAGACCTGGGGGATGAGGACAGACCTACAGGGGGATGAGGACAGACCCACAGGAGGTACCAGACTGTAGACCTGGGGGGATGAGGACAGACCCACAGGAGGTAACACACTGTAGACCTGGGGGGATGAGGACAGACCCACAGGGGGTAACACACTGTAGACCTGGGGGGGATGAGGACAGACCCACAGGGGGTAACACACTGTAGACCTGGGGGGGATGAGGACAGACCCACAGGAGGTACCAGACTGTAGACCTGGGGGATGAGGACAGACCTACAGGGGGATGAGGACAGACCCACAGGAGGTACCAGACTGTAGACCTGGGGGGATGAGGACAGACCTACAGGAGGCAACACACTGTAGACCTGGGGGGATGAGGACAGACCCACAGGGGGATGAGGACAGACCCACAGGAGGTACCAGACTGTAGACCTGGGGGGGATGAGGACAGACCTACAGGAGGTAACACACTGTAGACCTGGGGGGATGAGGACAGACCCACAGGGGGATGAGGACAGACCCACAGGAGGTAACACACTGTAGACCTGGGGGGATGAGGACAGACCCACAGGGGGATGAGGACAGACCCACAGGAGGTAACACACTGTAGACCTGGGGGGATGAGGACAGACCCACGGGGGATGAGGACAGACCCACAGGGGGATGAGGACAGACCCACAGGAGATACCAGACTGTAGACCTGGGGGATGAGGACAGACCCACAGGGGATGAGGACAGACCCACAGGAGGTAACACACTGTAGACCTGGGGGGATGAGGACAGACCCACGGGGGGATGAGGACAGACCCACAGGGGGATGAGGACAGACCCACAGGAGATACCAGACTGTAGACCTGGGGGGATGAGGACAGACCCACAGGGGATGAGGACAGACCCACAGGAGGTAACACACTGTAGACCTGGGGGGATGAGGACAGACCCATAGGAGGTAACACACTGTAGACCTGGGGGGATGAGGACAGACCCACAGGAGGTACCAGACTGTAGACCTGGGGGGATGAGGACAGACCCTCAGGAGATAACACACTGTAGACCTGGGGGGATGAGGACAGACCCACAGGAGGTACCAGACTGTAGACCTGGGGGGATGAGGACAGACCCACAGGGGGATGAGGACAGACCCACAGGAGGTAACACACTGTAGACCTGGGGGGATGAGGACAGACCCACAGGAGGTACCAGACTGTAGACCTGGGGGGATGAGGACAGACCCTCAGGAGATAACACACTGTAGACCTGGGGGGATGAGGACAGACCTACAGGAGATACCAGACTGTAGACCTGGTGGGATGAGGACAGACCTACAGGGGGATGAGGACAGACCCACAGGAGGTAACACAATGTAGACCTGGGGGGATGAGGACAGACCCACAGGAGGTACCACACTGTAGACCTGGGGGGATGAGGACAGACCTACAGGGGGATGAGGACAGACCCACAGGAGGTAACACACTGTAGACCTGGGGAGATGAGGACAGACCCACAGGAAGTAACGCACTGTAGACCTGGGGGATGAGGACAGACCCACAGGAGGTACCAGACTGTAGACCTGGGGGGATGAGGACAGACCCACAGGGGATGAGGACAGACCCACAGGAGATAACACACTGTAGACCTGGGGGGATGAGGACAGACCTACAGGGGGATGAGGACAGACCCACAGGAGGTACCAGACTGTAGACCTGGGGGGATGAGGACAGACCCACAGGGGGATGAGGACAGACCCACAGGAGGTACCACACTGTAGATCTGAGGGGATGAGGACAGACCTACAGGGGGATGAGGACAGACCCACAGGAGGTAACACACTGTAGACCTGGGGGGATGAGGACAGACCCACAGGAGGTACCAGACTGTAGACCTGGGGGATGAGGACAGACCCACGGGGGGATGAGGACAGACCCACGGGGGGATGAGGACAGACCCACGGGGGGATGAGGACAGACCCACAGGGGGATGAGGACAGACCCACAGGGGGATGAGGACAGACCCACAGGAGATACCAGACTGTAGACCTGGGGGGATGAGGACAGACCCACAGGAGGTAACACACTGTAGACCTGGGGGATGAGGACAGACCTACAGGGGGATGAGGACAGACCTACAGGGGGATGAGGACAGACCTACAGGAGGTAACACACTGTAGACCTGGGGGGATGAGGACAGACCTACAGGAGGTAACACACTGTAGACCTGGGGGGATGAGGACAGACCCACAGGAGGTAACACACTGTAGACCTGGGGGATGAGGACAGACCTACAGGGGGATGAGGACAGACCTACAGGGGGATGAGGACAGACCTACAGGAGGTAACACACTGTAGACCTGGGGGGATGAGGACAGACCCACAGGGGGATGAGGACAGACCCACAGGGGGATGAGGACAGACCCACAGGAGATACCAGACTGTAGACCTGGGGGGATGAGGACAGACCCACAGGAGGTAACACACTGTAGACCTGGGGGATGAGGACAGACCTACAGGGGGATGAGGACAGACCTACAGGGGGATGAGGACAGACCTACAGGAGGTAACACACTGTAGACCTGGGGGATGAGGACAGACCTACAGGAGGTAACACACTGTAGACCTGGGGGGATGAGGACAGACCCACAGGAGGTAACACACTGTAGACCTGGGGGATGAGGACAGACCTACAGGGGGATGAGGACAGACCTACAGGGGGATGAGGACAGACCTACAGGAGGTAACACACTGTAGACCTGGGGGGATGAGGACAGACCTACAGGAGGTAACACACTGTAGACCTGGGGGGATGAGGACAGACCTACAGGAGGTAACACACTGTAGACTTGGGGGGATGAGGACAGACCTACACGGGGATGAGGACAGACCCACAGGAGGTAACACACTGTAGACCTGGGGGGATGAGGACAGACCCACAGGAGGTACCACACTGTAGACCTGGGGGGATGAGGACAGACCCACAGGGGGATGAGGACAGACCCACAAGAGGTACCAGACTGTAGACCTGGGGGGATGAGGACAGACCTACAGGAGGTAACACACTGTAGACCTGGGGGGATGAGGACAGACCCACAGCGGGATGAGGACAGACCCACAGGAGGATGAGGACAGACCCACAGGAGGTAACACACTGTAGACCTGGGGGGATGAGGACAGACCCACAGGAGGTAACACACTGTAGACCTGGGGGGATGAGGACAGACCCACAGGGGGATCAGGACAGACCCACAGGAGGTAACACACTGTAGACCTGGGGGATGAGGACAGACCCACAGGGGGATGAGGACAGACCCACAGGAGGTAACACACTGTAGACCTGGGGGGATGAGGACAGACCCACAGGGGGATGAGGACAGACCCACAGGAGGATGAGGACAGACCCACAGGAGGTAACACACTGTAGACCTGGGGGGATGAGGACAGACCCACAGGAGGTACCACACTGTAGACCTGGGGGGATGAGGACAGACCTACAGGGGGATGAGGACAGACCCACAGGAGGTAACACACTGTAGACCTGGGGGGATGAGGACAGACCCACAGGAGGTACCACACTGTAGACCTGGGGGGGATGAGGACAGACCCACAGGGGGATGAGGACAGACCCACAGGGGGATGAGGACAGACCCACAGGAGGTAACACAATGTAGACCTGGGGGGATGAGGACAGACCCACAGGAGGTACCACACTGTAGACCTGGGGGATGAGGACAGACCTACAGGGGGATGAGGACAGACCTACAGGGGGATGAGGACAGACCTACAGGAGGTAACACACTGTAGACCTGGGGGATGAGGACAGACCTACAGGAGGTAACACACTGTAGACCTGGGGGATGAGGACAGACCCACAGGAGGTAACACACTGTAGACCTGGGGGATGAGGACAGACCTACAGGGGGATGAGGACAGACCTACAGGGGGATGAGGACAGACCTACAGGAGGTAACACACTGTAGACCTGGGGGGATGAGGACAGACCTACAGGAGGTAACACACTGTAGACCTGGGGGGATGAGGACAGACCTACAGGAGGTAACACACTGTAGACCTGGGGGATGAGGACAGACCTACAGGGGGATGAGGACAGACCCACAGGAGGTAACACACTGTAGACCTGGGGGGATGAGGACAGACCCACAGGAGGTACCACACTGTAGACCTGGGGGGATGAGGACAGACCCACAGGGGGATGAGGACAGACCCACAGGAGGTACCAGACTGTAGACCTGGGGGGATGAGGACAGACCTACAGGAGGCAACACACTGTAGACCTGGGGGGATGAGGACAGACCCACAGGAGGTACCAGACTGTAGACCTGGGGGGATGAGGACAGACCCTCAGGAGATAACACACTGTAGACCTGGGGGGATGAGGACAGACCTACAGGAGATACCAGACTGTAGACCTGGTGGGATGAGGACAGACCTACAGGGGGATGAGGACAGACCCACAGGAGGTACCACACTGTAGACCTGGGGGGGATGAGGACAGACCCACAGGGGGATGAGGACAGACCCACAGGAGGTAACACACTGTAGACCTGGGGGGATGAGGACAGACCCACAGGAGGTACCACACTGTAGACCTGGGGGGGATGAGGACAGACCCACAGGGGGATGAGGACAGACCCACAGGAGGTAACACAATGTAGACCTGGGGGGATGAGGACAGACCCACAGGAGGTACCACACTGTAGACCTGGGGGGATGAGGACAGACCTACAGGGGGATGAGGACAGACCCACAGGAGGTAACACACTGTAGACCTGGGGAGATGAGGACAGACCCACAGGAAGTAACGCACTTTAGACCTGGGGGATGAGGACAGACCCACAGGGGGATGAGGACAGACCCACAGGAGGTACCAGACTGTAGACCTGGGGGGATGAGGACAGACCCACAGGGGATGAGGACAGACCCACAGGAGGTAACACACTGTAGACCTGGGGGGATGAGGACAGACCCACAGGAGGTAACACATTGTAGACCTGGGGGGATGAGGACAGACCCACAGGAGGTAACACACTGTAGACCTGGGGGGATGAGGACAGACCTACAGGAGATACCAGACTGTAGACCTGGTGGGATGAGGACAGACCTACAGGGGGATGAGGACAGACCCACAGGAGGTGCCAGACTGTAGACCTGGGGGGATGAGGACAGACCCACAGGGGGATGAGGACAGACCCACAGGAGGTACCACACTGTAGATGTGAGGGGATGAGGACAGACCTACAGGGGGATGAGGACAGACCCACAGGAGGTAACACACTGTAGACCTGGGGGGATGAGGACAGACCCACAGGAGGTACCAGACTGTAGACCTGGGGGGATGAGGACAGACCCACGGGGGGATGAGGACAGACCCACAGGGGGATGAGGACAGACCCACAGGGGGATGAGGACAGACCCACAGGGGGATGAGGACAGACCCACAGGAGATACCAGACTGTAGACCTGGGGGGATGAGGACAGACCCACAGGAGGTAACACACTGTAGACCTGGGGGATGAGGACAGACCTACAGGGGGATGAGGACAGACCTACAGGGGGATGAGGACAGACCTACAGGAGGTAATACACTGTAGACCTGGGGGGATGAGGACAGACCTACAGGAGGTAACACACTGTAGACCTGGGGGGATGAGGACAGACCTACAGGAGGTAACACACTGTAGACCTGGGGGGATGAGGACAGACCTACAGGGGGATGAGGACAGACCCACAGGAGGTAACACACTGTAGACCTGGGGGGATGAGGACAGACCCACAGGAGGTACCACACTGTAGACCTGGGGGGATGAGGACAGACCCACAGGGGGATGAGGACAGACCCACAGGAGGTACCAGACTGTAGACTTGGGGGGATGAGGACAGACCTACAGGAGGTAACACACTGTA
This sequence comes from Oncorhynchus masou masou, assembly GCF_036934945.1. Lineage (NCBI taxonomy): Eukaryota > Metazoa > Chordata > Actinopteri > Salmoniformes > Salmonidae > Oncorhynchus > Oncorhynchus masou. Next base: position 1,408,993 of record NW_027016550.1, on the reverse strand, counting down.
GACCTGGGGGGATGAGGACAGACCCACAGGAGGATGAGGACAGACCCACAGGAGATAACACACTGTAGACCTGGGGGGATGAGGACAGACCCACAGGGGGATGAGGACAGACCCACAGGAGATAACACACTGTAGACCTGGGGGGGATGAGGACAGACCCACAGGAGGATGAGGACAGACCCACAGGAGGTAACACACTGTAGACCTGGGGGGATGAGGACAGACCCACAGGAAGTAACACACTGTAGACCTGGGGGGATGAGGACAGACCCACAGGGGGATGAGGACAGACCCACAGGAGGTAACACACTGTAGACCTGGGGGGATGAGGACAGACCCACAGGAGGTAACACACTGTAGACCTGGGGGGATGAGGACAGACCCAAAGGGGGATGAGGACAGACCCACAGGAGGTAACACACTGTAGACCTGGGGGATGAGGACAGACCCACAGGGGGATGAGGACAGACCCACAGGAGGATGAGGACAGACCCACAGGAGGTAACACACTGTAGACCTGGGGGATGAGGACAGACCCACAGGAGGTACCACACTGTAGACCTGGGGGATGAGGACAGACCTACAGGGGGATGAGGACAGACCCACAGGAGGTAACAGACTGTAGACCTGGGGGGATGAGGACAGACCCACAGGAGGTAACACACTGTAGACCTGGGGGATGAGGACAGACCCACAGGGGGATGAGGACAGACCCACAGGAGGTAACACACTGTAGACCTGGGGGGATGAGGACAGACCCACAGGAGGTAACACACTGTAGACCTGGGGGGATGAGGACAGACCCACAGGGGGATGAGGACAGACCCACAGGAGGTAACACACTGTAGACCTGGGGGATGAGGACAGACCCACAGGGGGATGAGGACAGACCCACAGGAGGATGAGGACAGACCCACAGGAGGTAACACACTGTAGACCTGGGGGGATGAGGACAGACCCACAGGAGGTACCACACTGTAGACCTGGGGGGATGAGGACAGACCTACAGGGGGATGAGGACAGACCCACAGGAGGTACCAGACTGTAGACCTGGGGGGATGAGGACAGACCCACAGGAGGTAACACACTGTAGACCTGGGGGGATGAGGACAGACCCACAGGGGGATGAGGACAGACCCACAGGAGGTAACACACTGTAGACCTGGGGGGATGAGGACAGACCCACAGGAGGTAACACACTGTAGACCTGGGGGGATGAGGACAGACCCACAGGGGGATGAGGACAGACCCACAGGAGGTAACACACTGTAGACCTGGGGGATGAGGACAGACCCACAGGGGGATGAGGACAGACCCACAGGAGGTACCAGACTGTAGACCTGGGGGGATGAGGACAGACCCACAGGGAGATGAGGACAGACCCACAGGAGGTAACACACTGTAGACCTGGGGGGATGAGGACAGACCCACAGGGGGATGAGGACAGACCCACAGGAGGATGAGGACAGACCCACAGGAGGTAACACACTGTAGACCTGGGGGGATGAGGACAGACCCACAGGAGGTACCACACTGTAGACCTGGGGGGATGAGGACAGACCCACAGGAGGTACCAGACTGTAGACCTGGGGGGATGAGGACAGACCCACAGGGAGATGAGGACAGACCCACAGGAGGTAACACACTGTAGACCTGGGGGGATGAGGACAGACCCACAGGGGGATGAGGACAGACCCACAGGAGGTACCAGACTGTAGACCTGGGGGGATGAGGACAGACCCACAGGAGGTAACACACTGTAGACCTGGGGGGATGAGGACAGACCTACAGGGGGATGAGGACAGACCCACAGGAGGTACCAGACTGTAGACCCGGGGGGATGAGGACAGACCCACGGGGATGAGGACAGACCCACAGGAGGTACAAGACTGTAGACCTGGGGGGATGAGGACAGACCCACGGGGGGATGAGGACAGACCCACGGGGGGATGAGGACAGACCCACAGGGGGATGAGGACAGACCCACAGGAGATACCAGACTGTAGACCTGGGGGGATGAGGACAGACCCACAGGAGGTAACACACTTTAGACCTGGGGGATGAGGACAGACCTACAGGGGGATGAGGACAGACCTACAGGGGGATGAGGACAGACCTACAGGAGGTAACACACTGTAGACCTGGGGGGATGAGGACAGACCTACAGGAGGTAACACACTGTAGACCTGGGGGGATGAGGACAGACCCACAGGAGGATGAGGACAGACCCACAGGAGATAACACACTGTAGACCTGGGGGGGATGAGGACAGACCCACAGGGGGATGAGGACAGACCCACAGGAGATAACACACTGTAGACCTGGGGGGGATGAGGACAGACCCACAGGAGGATGAGGACAGACCCACAGGAGGTAACACACTGTAGACCTGGGGGGATGAGGACAGACCCACAGGAGGTACCAGACTGTAGACCTGGGGGGATGAGGACAGACCCACAGGGGGATGAGGACAGACCCACAGGAGGTAACACACTGTAGACCTGGGGGGATGAGGACAGACCCACAGGAGGTAACACACTGTAGACCTGGGGGGATGAGGACAGACCCACAGGGGGATGAGGACAGACCCACAGGAGGTAACACACTGTAGACCTGGGGGATGAGGACAGACCCACAGGGGGATGAGGACAGACCCACAGGAGGTACCAGACTGTTGACCTGGGGGGATGAGGACAGACCCACAGGGAGATGAGGACAGACCCACAGGAGGTAACACACTGTAGACCTGGGGGGATGAGGACAGACCCACAGGGGGATGAGGACAGACCCACAGGAGGATGAGGACAGACCCACAGGAGGTAACACACTGTAGACCTGGGGGGATGAGGACAGACCCACAGGAGGTACCACACTGTAGACCTGGGGGGATGAGGACAGACCTACAGGGGGATGAGGACAGACCCACAGGAGGTACCAGACTGTAGACCTGGGGGATGAGGACAGACCCACAGGAGGTAACACACTGTAGACCTGGGGGATGAGGACAGACCTACAGGGGGATGAGGACAGACCCACAGGAGGTAACACACTGTAGACCTGGGGGATGAGGACAGACCCACAGGGGGATGAGGACAGACCCACAGGAGGTAACACACTGTAGACCTGGGGGATGAGGACAGACCCACAGGGGGATGAGGACAGACCCACAGGAGGTAACACACTGTAGACCTGGGGGGATGAGGACAGACCTACAGGAGGTAACACACTGTAGACCTGGGGGGATGAGGACAGACCCACAGGGGGATGAGGACAGACCCACAGGAGGTAACACACTGTAGACCTGGGGGGATGAGGACAGACCCACAGGAGGTAACACACTGTAGACCTGGGGGATGAGGACAGACCCACAGGAGGTAACACACTGTAGACCTGGGGGGATGAGGACAGACCCACAGGAGGTAACACACTGTAGACCTGGGGGGATGAGGACAGACCTACAGGGGGATGAGGACAGACCCACAGGAGGTAACACACTGTAGACCTGGGGGGATGAGGACAGACCCACAGGGGGATGAGGACAGACCCACAGGAGGTAACACACTGTAGACCTGGGGGGATGAGGACAGACCCACAGGGGGATGAGGACAGACCCACAGGAGGTAACACACTGTAGACCTGGGGGGATGAGGACAGACCTACAGGAGGTAACACACTGTAGACCTGGGGGGATGAGGACAGACCCACAGGGGGATGAGGACAGACCCACAGGAGGTACCACACTGTAGACCTGGGGGGATGAGGACAGACCCACAGGAGATAACACTGTGTGTGTGTGTGTGTGTGTGTGTGTCCAGCAGCTCTTCAGTAAGCTGTGTGTGTGTGTGTCCATCAGCTCTTCAGTAAGCTGTGTGTGTGTGTGTCCAGCAGCTCTTCAGTAAGCTGTGTGTGTGTGTGTGTCCAGCAGCTCTTCAGTAAGCTGTGTGTGTGTGTGTGTCCAGCAGCTCTTCAGTAAGATGTGTGTGTGTGTGTCCAGCAGCTCTTCAGTAAGCTGTGTGTGTGTGTGTGTGTCCATCAGCTCTTCAGTAAGCTGTGTGTGTGTGTGTCCATCAGCTCTTCAGTAAGCTGTGTGTGTGTGTCCAGCAGCTCTTCAGTAAGCTGTGTGTGTGTGTGTGTCCAGCAGCTCTTCAGTAAGCTGTGTGTGTGTGTGTGTCCAGCAGCTCTTCAGTAAGATGTGTGTGTGTGTGTCCAGCAGCTCTTCAGTAAGCTGTGTGTGTGTGTGTCCAGCAGCTCTTCAGTAAGCTGTGTGTGTGTGTGTGTGTCCATCAGCTCTTCAGTAAGCTGTGTGTGTGTGTGTCCATCAGCTCTTCAGTAAGCTGTGTGTGTGTGTCCAGCAGCTCTTCAGTAAGCTGTGTGTGTGTGTGTCCAGCAGCTCTTCAGTAAGCTGTGTGTGTGTGTGTCCAGCAGCTCTTCAGTAAGCTGTGTGTGTGTGTGTCCAGCAGCTCTTCAGTAAGCTGTGTGTGTGTGTGTCCATCAGCTCTTCAGTAAGCTGTGTGTGTGTGTGTCCAGCAGCTCTTCAGTAAGCTGTGTGTGTGTGTGTGTGTCCAGCAGCTCTTCAGTAAGCTGTGTGTGTGTGTGTCCAGCAGCTCTTCAGTAAGCTGTGTGTGTGTGTGTCCAGCAGCTCTTCAGCAAGCTGTGTGTGTGTGTGTGTCCAGCAGCTCTTCAGTAAGCTGTGTGTGGAGGTGTGTGATGGAGGGGAGTCTCAGCATCGGATGAGATTAGCGGAGCTACAGAGGCAGTACAAGGACAAACAGAGACAACTGGACCGGCTGCAGAGGCGCTCTGACACCCAGTGAGTAACACACACTAACTACACTACACAACTAGACAAGCTGCAGAGGGGCTCTGACACCCAGTGAGTAACACAGACTAACTACACTACACAACTAGACAAGCTGCAGAGGCGCTCTGACACCCAGTGAGTAACACACACTAACTACACTACACAACTAGACAAGCTGCAGAGGGGCTCTGACACCCAGTGAGTAACACAGACTAACTACACTACACAACTAGACAAGCTGCAGAGGCGCTCTGACACCCAGTGAGTAACACACACTAACTACACTACACAACTAGACAAGCTGCAGAGGGGCTCTGACACCCAGTGAGTAACACAGACTAACTACACTACACAACTAGACAAGCTGCAGAGGCGCTCTGACACCCAGTGAGTAACACAGACACTAACTACACTACACAACTAGACAAGCTGCAGAGGGGCTCTGACACCCAGTGAGTAACACAGACTAACTACACTACACAACTAGACAAGCTGCAGAGGCGCTCTGACACCCAGTGAGTAACACACACTAACTACACTACACAACTAGACAAGCTGCAGAGGGGCTCTGACACTCAGTGAGTAACACAGACTAACTACACTACACAACTAGACAAGCTGCAGAGGGGCTCTGACACCCAGTGAGTAACACACACTAACTACACAACTAGACAAGCTGCAGAGGGGCTCTGACACCCAGTGAGTAACACAGACACTAACTACACTACACAACTAGACAAGCTGCAGAGGGGCTCTGACACCCAGTGAGTAACACAGACACTAACTACACTACACAACTAGACAAGCTGCAGAGGGGCTCTGACACCCAGTGAGTAACACACTAACTACACAACTAGACAAGCTGCAGAGGGGCTCTGACACCCAGTGAGTAACACAGACACTAACTACACTACACAACTAGACAAGCTGCAGAGGGGCTCTGACACCCAGTGAGTAACACAGACACTAACTACACTACACAACTAGACAAGCTGCAGAGGCGCTCTGACACCCAGTGAGTAACACACACTAACTACACAACTAGACAAGCTGCAGAGGGGCTCTGACACCCAGTGAGTAACACAGACACTAACTACACTACACAACTAGACAAGCTGCAGAGGGGCTCTGACACCCAGTGAGTAACACAGACACTAACTACACTACACAACTAGACAAGCTGCAGAGGGGCTCTGACACCCAGTGAGTAACACACTAACTACACAACTAGACAAGCTGCAGAGGGGCTCTGACACCCAGTGAGTAACACAGACACTAACTACACTACACAACTAGACAAGCTGCAGAGGGGCTCTGACACCCAGTGAGTAACACAGACACTAACTACACTACACAACTAGACAAGCTGCAGAGGGGCTCTGACACCCAGTGAGTAACAGACACTAACTACACTACACAACTAGACAAGCTGCAGAGGGGCTCTGACACCCAGTGAGTAACACAGACACTAACTACACTACACAACTAGACAAGCTGCAGAGGGGCTCTGACACCCAGTGAGTAACACAGACACTAACTACACTACACAACTAGACAAGCTGCAGAGGCGCTCTGACACCCAGTGAGTAACACAGACACTAACTACACTACACAACTAGACAAGCTGCAGAGGGGCTCTGACACCCAGTGAGTAACACAGACACTAACTACACTACACAACTAGACAAGCTGCAGAGGGGCTCTGACACCCAGTGAGTAACACACACTAACTACACTACACAACTAGACAAGCTGCAGAGGGGCTCTGACACCCAGTGAGTAACACAGACACTAACTACACTACACAACTAGACAAGCTGCAGAGGGGCTCTGACACCCAGTGAGTAACACAGACACTAACTACACTACACAACTAGACAAGCTGCAGAGGGGCTCTGACACCCAGTGAGTAACACAGACACTAACTACACTACACAACTAGACAAGCTGCAGAGGCGCTCTGACACCCAGTGAGTAACACACACTAACTACACTACACAACTAGACAAGCTGCAGAGGGGCTCTGACACCCAGTGAGTAACACAGACACTAACTACACTACACAACTAGACAAGCTGCAGAGGGGCTCTGACACCCAGTGAGTAACAGACACTAACTACACTACACAACTAGACAAGCTGCAGAGGGGCTCTGACACCCAGTGAGTAACACAGACACTAACTACACTACACAACTAGACAAGCTGCAGAGGGGCTCTGACACCCAGTGAGTAACACAGACACTAACTACACTACACAACTAGACAAGCTGCAGAGGGGCTCTGACACCCAGTGAGTAACAGACACTAACTACACTACACAACTAGACAAGCTGCAGAGGGGCTCTGACACCCAGTGAGTAACACAGACACTAACTACACAACACAACTAGACAAGCTGTAGAGGGGCTCTGACACCCAGTGAGTAACACAGACACTAACTACACTACACAACTAGACAAGCTGCAGAGGGGCTCTGACACCCAGTGAGTAACACAGACACTAACTACACTACACAACTAGACAAGCTGCAGAGGGGCTCTGACACCCAGTGAGTAACAGACACTAACTACACTACACAACTAGACAAGCTGTAGAGGGGCTCTGACACCCAGTGAGTAACACAGACACTAACTACACTACACAACTAGACAAGCTGCAGAGGGGCTCTGACACCCAGTGAGTAACACAGACACTAACTACACTACACAACTAGACAAGCTGCAGAGGGGCTCTGACACCCAGTGAGTAACAGACACTAACTACACTACACAACTAGACAAGCTGCAGAGGCGCTCTGACACCCAGTGAGTAACAGACACTAACTACACTACACAACTAGACAAGCTGCAGAGGCGCTCTGACACCCAGTGAGTAACACACACTAACTACACTACACAACTAGACAAGCTGCAGAGGGGCTCTGACACCCAGTGAGTAACACAGACACTAACTACACTACACAACTAGACAAGCTGCAGAGGGGCTCTGACACCCAGTGAGTAACACAGACACTAACTACACTACACAACTAGACAAGCTGCAGAGGGGCTCTGACACCCAGTGAGTAACACAGACACTAACTACACTACACAACTAGACAAGCTGCAGAGGGGCTCTGACACCCAGTGAGTAACAGACACTAACTACACTACACAACTAGACAAGCTGCAGAGGGGCTCTGACACCCAGTGAGTAACACACTAACTACACTACACTACACAACTAGACAAGCTGCAGAGGGGCTCTGACACCCAGTGAGTAACACAGACACTAACTACACTACACAACTAGACAAGCTGCAGAGGGGCTCTGACACCCAGTGAGTAACACAGACACTAACTACACTACACAACTAGACAAGCTGCAGAGGGGCTCTGACACCCAGTGAGTAACAGACACTAACTACACTACACAACTAGACAAGCTGCAGAGGGGCTCTGACACCCAGTGAGTAACACAGACACTAACTACACTACACAACTAGACAAGCTGCAGAGGGGCTCTGACACCCAGTGAGTAACACAGACACTAACTACACTACACAACTAGACAAGCTGCAGAGGGGCTCTGACACCCAGTGAGTAACAGACACTAACTACACTACACAACTAGACAAGCTGCAGAGGGGCTCTGACACCCAGTGAGTAACACAGACACTAACTACACTACACAACTAGACAAGCTGCAGAGGGGCTCTGACACCCAGTGAGTAACAGACACTAACTACACTACACAACTAGACAAGCTGCAGAGGGGCTCTGACACCCAGTGAGTAACACAGACACTAACTACACTACACAACTAGACAAGCTGCAGAGGGGCTCTGACACCCAGTGAGTAACACAGACACTAACTACACTACACAACTAGACAAGCTGCAGAGGGGCTCTGACACCCAGTGAGTAACACAGACACTAACTACACTACACAACTAGACAAGCTGCAGAGGGGCTCTGACACCCAGTGAGTAACACACACTAACTACACTACACAACTAGACAAGCTGCAGAGGGGCTCTGACACCCAGTGAGTAACACACACTAACTACACAACTAGACAAGCTGCAGAGGGGCTCTGACACCCAGTGAGTAACACAGACACTAACTACACTACACAACTAGACAAGCTGCAGAGGGGCTCTGACACCCAGTGAGTAACACAGACACTAACTACACTACACAACTAGACAAGCTGCAGAGTGGCTCTGACACCCAGTGAGTAACACAGACTAACTACACTACACAACTAGACAAGCTGCAGAGGGGCTCTGACACCCAGTGAGTAACACACACTAACTACACTACACAACTAGACAAGCTGCAGAGGGGCTCTGACACCCAGTGAGTAACACAGACACTAACTACACTACACAACTAGACAAGCTGCAGAGGGGCTCTGACACTCAGTGAGTAACACAGACACTAACTACACTACACAACTAGACAAGCTGCAGAGGGGCTCTGACACTCAGTGAGTAACACAGACTAACTACACTACACAACTAGACAAGCTGCAGAGGGGCTCTGACACCCAGTGAGTAACAGACACTAACTACACTACACAACTAGACAAGCTGCAGAGGGGCTCTGACACCCAGTGAGTAACACAGACACTAACTACACTACACAACTAGACAAGCTGCAGAGGGGCTCTGACACCCAGTGAGTAACACAGACACTAACTACACTACACAACTAGACAAGCTGCAGAGGGGCTCTGACACTCAGTGAGTAACACAGACAGAGAGACAGACAGACAGACCCACCCAGTGAGTAACACACACAGACAGACAGACCCACCCAGTGAGTAACACACACAGACAGACAGACCCACCCAGTGAGTAACACACACACACAGAGAGACAGACAGACTGGCAGTTCCTCTCTAATCACTGTTCTCTTCCTGTTCAGAGAGGTTCAGCAGCAGGAGGAGGAGAGGCGGAGTCTAACCAGACGTGGGCGGGGCCGACCTAGGAAGAGGAAACGTGTAGCGACGCCCCCTGGCAAGATGGAGTCCCGGACAGGGAAGTAAGTGGAACTGTTATGAGCCTCCAGAATGTTTTCACAAACCTTTGGCTTTTGTTGTGTCACAACCTGAATTTAACTTGGATTAAAGTTTAAATGTTGTGTCACTGGTCTACACCCTTTTCATGTCAAAGTGGAAATTATGTTTTTAGAAATGTTGACTCATTTAATCTTTATTTAACTAGACAAGTCAGTTAAGAACAAATTCTTATATTCAATGACGGCCTAGGAACAGTGGGTTAACTGCCTGTTCAGGGGCAGAACGACAGATTTGTACCTTGTCAGCTCGGGGATTTGAACTTGCAACCTTCCAGTTACTAGTCCAACGCTCTAACCACTAGGCTACCCTGCCGTGTGTGTGTGTGTGTGTGTGTGTGTGTGTGTGTGTGTGTGTGTGTGTGTGTGTGTGTGTGTGTGTGTGTGTGTGTGTGTGTGTGTGTGTGTGTGTGTGTGTGTGTGTGTGTGTGTGTGTGTGTGTGTGTGTGTGTGTGTGTGTGTGTGTGTGTGTGTGTGTGTGTGTGTGTGTGATCATTGAGACTGGATGAGGACAGGCTGATGCTGTGTTTATAGCTGTCATTGAGACTGGATGAGGTTGATACTGTGTTTATAGCTGTCATTGAGACTGGATGAGGACAGGCTGATACTGTGTTTATAGCTGTCATTGAGACTGGATGAGGTTGATACTGTGTTTATAGCTGTCATTGAGACTGGATGAGGACAGGCTGATGCTGTGTTTATAGCTGTCATTGAGACTGAATGAGGACAGGCTGATACTGTGTTTATAGCTGTCATTGAGACTGGATGAGGACAGGCTGATACTGTGTTTATAGCTGTCATTGAGACTGAATGAGGCTGATACTGTGTTTATAGCTGCCATTGAGACTGGATGAGGTTGATACTGTGTTTATAGCTGTCATTGAGACTGAATGAGGACAGGTTGATACTGTGTTTATAGCTGTCATTGAGACTGAATGAGGACAGGTTGATACTGTGTTTATAGCTGTCATTGAGACTGAATGAGGACAGGTTGATACTGTGTTTATAGCTGTCATTGAGACTGGATGAGGACAGGCTGATACTGTGTTTATAGCTGTCATTGAGACTGGATGAGGACAGGCTGATACTGTGTTTATAGCTGTCATTGAGACTGGATGATGATACTGTGTTTATAGCTGTCATTGAGACTGGATGAGGACAGGCTGATACTGTGTTTATAGCTGTCATTGAGACTGGATGAGGACAGGCTGATACTGTGTTTATAGCTGTCATTGAGACTGGATGAGGACAGGCTGATACTGTGTTTATAGCTGTCATTGAGACTGAATGAGGACAGGTTGATACTGTGTTTATAGCTGTCATTGAGACTGGATGAGGACAGGTTGATGCTGTGTTTATAGCTGTCATTGAGACTGGATGAGGACAGGCTGATACTGTGTTTATAGCTGTCATTGAGACTGGATGAGGACAGGCTGATACTGTGTTTATAGCTGTCATTGAGACTGAATGAGGACAGGTTGATACTGTGTTTATAGCTGTCATTGAGACTGAATGAGGACAGGCTGATACTGTGTTTATAGCTGTCATTGAGACTGGATGAGGACAGGTTGATACTGTGTTTATAGCTGTCATTGAGACTGGATGAGGACAGGCTGATACTGTGTTTATAGCTGTCATTGAGACTGAATGAGGACTGTGTTTATAGCTGTCATGAGACTGGATGAGGCTGATGTGTTATAGCTGTCATTGAGACTGGATGAGGACAGGCTGATGCTGTGTTTATAGCTGTCATTGAGACTGAATGAGGACAGGCTGATGCTGTGTTTATAGCTGTCATTGAGACTGGATGAGGACAGGCTGATGCTGTGTTTATAGCTGTCATTGAGACTGGATGAGGCTGATACTGTGTTTATAGCTGTCATTGAGACTGAATGAGGACAGGCTGATACTGTGTTTATAGCTGTCATTGAGACTGGATGAGGACAGGTGATACTGTGTTTATAGCTGTCATTGAGACTGAATGAGGACAGGCTGATACTGTGTTTATAGCTGTCATTGAGACTGAATGAGGCTGATGCTGTGTTTATAGCTGTCATTGAGACTGGATGAGGCTGATACTGTGTTTATAGCTGTCATTGAGACTGGATGAGGACAGGCTGATACTGTGTTTATAGCTGTCATTGAGACTGAATGAGGCTGATACTGTGTTTATAGCTGTCATTGAGACTGGATGAGGACAGGCTGATGCTGTGTTTATAGCTGTCATTGAGACTGGATGAGGCTGATACTGTGTTTATAGCTGTCATTGAGACTGAATGAGGACAGGCTGATACTGTGTTTATAGCTGTCATTGAGACTGAATGAGGACAGGTTGATGCTGTGTTTATAGCTGTCATTGAGACTGGATGAGGACAGGTTGATACTGTGTTTATAGCTGTCATTGAGACTGAATGAGGACAGGCTGATACTGTGTTTATAGCTGTCATTGAGACTGGATGAGGCTGATACTGTGTTTATAGCTGTCATTGAGACTGGATGAGGCTGATACTGTGTTTATAGCTGTCATTGAGACTGGATGAGGACAGGTTGATACTGTGTTTATAGCTGTCATTGAGACTGAATGAGGACTGTCATTGAGACTGGATGATGATACTGTGTTTATAGCTGTCATTGAGACTGAATGAGGACAGGCTGATGCTGTGTTTATAGCTGTCATTGAGACTGGAAGGACAGGTGATACTGTGTTTATAGCTGTCATTGAGACTGATGAGGACTGATACTGTGTTTATAGCTGTCATTGAGACTGAATGAGGACAGGCTGATACTGTGTTTATAGCTGTCATTGAGACTGGATGAGGACAGGCTGATGCTGTGTTTATAGCTGTCATTGAGACTGAATGAGGACAGGCTGATACTGTGTTTATAGCTGTCATTGAGACTGAATGAGGACAGGCTGATGCTGTGTTTATAGCTGTCATTGAGACTGAATGAGGACAGGCTGATGCTGTGTTTATAGCTGTCATTGAGACTGAATGAGGACAGGTGATACTGTGTTTATAGCTGTCATTGAGACTGAATGAGGACAGGCTGATGCTGTGTTTATAGCTGTCATTGAGACTGAATGAGGACAGCTGATACTGTGTTTATAGCTGTCATTGAGACTGAATGAGGATGCTGTGTTTATAGCTGTCATTGATGGATGAGGACAGGTTGATGCTGTGTTTATAGCTGTCATTGAGACTGAATGAGGACAGGCTGATACTGTGTTTATAGCTGTCATTGAGACTGAATGAGGCTGATGTTTTTATAGCTGTCATTGAGACTGGATGAGGACAGGTTGATGCTGTGTTTATAGCTGTCATTGAGACTGAATGAGGACAGGTTGATGCTGTGTTTATAGCTGTCATTGAGACTGAATGAGGACAGGCTGATGCTGTGTTTATAGCTGTCATTGAGACTGAATGAGGACAGGCTGATGCTGTGTTTATAGCTGTCATTGAGACTGAATGAGGACAGGCTGATGCTGTGTTTATAGCTGTCATTGAGACTGGATGAGGACAGGCTGATGCTGTGTTTATAGCTGTCAGCTGTCATTGAGACTGATGAGGACAGGCTGATGCTGTGTTTATAGCTGTCATTGAGACTGAATGAGGACAGGCTGATGCTGTGTTTATAGCTGTCATTGAGACTGAATGAGGACAGGCTGATACTGTGTTTATAGCTGTCATTGAGACTGAATGAGGACAGGCTGATGCTGTGTTTATAGCTGTCATTGAGACTGGATGAGGCTGATACTGTGTTTATAGCTGTCATTGAGACTGAATGAGGACAGGCTGATACTGTGTTTATAGCTGTCATTGAGACTGAATGAGGACAGGCTGATGCTGTGTTTATAGCTGTCATTGAGACTGAATGAGGACAGGCTGATGCTGTGTTTATAGCTGTCATTGAGACTGAATGAGGACAGGCTGATGCTGTGTTTATAGCTGTCATTGAGACTGAATGAGGACAGGCTGATACTGTGTTTATAGCTGTCATTGAGACTGGATGAGGACAGGTTGATACTGTGTTTATAGGTCATTGAGACTGGATGAGGCTGATGTGTGTTTATAGCTGTCATTGAGACTGAATGAGGACAGGCTGATACTGTGTTTATAGCTGTCATTGAGACTGAATGAGGACAGGCTGATACTGTGTTTAGCTAGAGACTGTCATTGAGACTGAATGAGGACAGGCTGATACTGTGTTTATAGCTGTCATTGAGACTGAATGAGGACAGGCTGATGCTGTGTTTATAGCTGTCATTGAGACTGAATGAGGACAGGCTGATGCTGTGTTTATAGCTGTCATTGAGACTGAATGAGGACAGGTTGATACTGTGTTTATAGCTGTCATTGAGACTGAATGAGGACAGGCTGATGCTGTGTTTATAGCTGTCATTGAGACTGAGTGAGGACAGGCTGATACTGTGTTTATAGCTGTCATTGAGACTGAATGAGGCTGATGCTGTGTTTATAGCTGTCATTGAGACTGGATGAGGACAGGTTGATGCTGTGTTTATAGCTGTCATTGAGACTGAATGAGGACAGGCTGATGCTGTGTTTATAGCTGTCATTGAGACTGGATGAGGACAGGTTGATACTGTGTTTATAGCTGTCATTGAGACTGAATGAGGACAGGCTGATGCTGTGTTTATAGCTGTCATTGAGACTGGATGAGGACAGGCTGATACTGTGTTTATAGCTGTCATTGAGACTGGATGAGGACAGGTTGATACTGTGTTTATAGCTGTCATTGAGACTGGATGAGGACAGGCTGATACTGTGTTTATAGCTGTCATTGAGACTGGATGAGGACAGGCTGATACTGTGTTTATAGCTGTCATTGAGACTGGATGAGGCTGATGCTGTGTTTATAGCTGTCATTGAGACTGAATGAGGACAGGCTGATGCTGTGTTTATAGCTGTCATTGAGACTGGATGAGGACAGGCTGATGCTGTGTTTATAGCTGTCATTGAGACTGAATGAGGACAGGCTGATGCTGTGTTTATAGCTGTCATTGAGACTGAATGAGGACAGGCTGATACTGTGTTTATAGCTGTCATTGAGACTGGATGAGGACAGGCTGATACTGTGTTTATAGCTGTCATTGAGACTGGATGAGGACAGGCTGATGCTGTGTTTATAGCTGTCATTGAGACTGATGCTGTGTTTATAGCTGTCATTGAGACTGGATGAGCTGATGCTGTGTTTATAGCTGTCATTGAGACTGAATGAGGACAGGCTGATGCTGTGTTTATAGCTGTCATTGAGACTGGAATGAGGACAGGCTGATGCTGTGTTTATAGCTGTCATTGAGACTGAATGAGGACAGGCTGATACTGTGTTTATAGCTGTCATTGAGACTGGATGAGGACAGGCTGATGCTGTGTTTATAGCTGTCATTGAGACTGGATGAGGACAGGCTGATGCTGTGTTTATAGCTGTCATTGAGACTGGATGAGGACAGGCTGATACTGTGTTTATAGCTGTCATTGAGACTGAATGAGGACAGGCTGATGGTGTTTATAGCTGTCATTGAGACTGGATGAGTGTTTATAGCTGTCATGGATGAGACTGATGCTGATGCTGTGTTTATAGCTGTCATTGAGACTGAATGAGGACAGGCTGATGCTGTGTTTATAGCTGTCATTGAGACTGAATGAGGACAGGTTGATACTGTGTTTATAGCTGTCATTGAGACTGGATGAGGACAGGCTGATGCTGTGTTTATAGCTGTCATTGAGACTGGATGAGGACAGGTTGATACTGTGTTTATAGCTGTCATTGAGACTGGATGAGGACAGGCTGATACTGTGTTTATAGCTGTCATTGAGACTGAATGAGGACAGGTTGATACTGTGTTTATAGCTGTCATTGAGACTGGATGAGGACAGGCTGATGCTGTGTTTATAGCTGTCATTGAGACTGGATGAGGACAGGCTGATGCTGTGTTTATAGCTGTCATTGAGACTGGATGAGGCTGATACTGTGTTTATAGCTGTCATTGAGACTGAATGAGGACAGGCTGATGCTGTGTTTATAGCTGTCATTGAGACTGAATGAGGACAGGCTGATACTGTGTTTATAGCTGTCATTGAGACTGGATGAGGACAGGCTGATACTGTGTTTATAGCTGTCATTGAGACTGGATGAGGACAGGCTGATGCTGTGTTTATAGCTGTCATTGAGACTGGATGAGGACAGGCTGATGCTGTGTTTATAGCTGTCATTGAGACTGGATGAGACTGTGTTTATAGCTGTCATTGAGACTGGATGAGGTTGATACTGTGTTTATAGCTGTCATTGAGACTGGATGAGGACAGGCTGATGCTGTGTTTATAGCTGTCATTGAGACTGAATGAGGACAGGCTGATGCTGTGTTTATAGCTGTCATTGAGACTGAATGAGGACAGGCTGATGCTGTGTTTATAGCTGTCATTGAGACTGGATGAGGATGCTGTGTTTATAGCTGTCATTGAGACTGGATGATAGCTGTCAGCTTGAGACTGGATGAGGACAGGTTGATACTGTGTTTATAGCTGTCATTGAGACTGGATGAGGACAGGCTGATGCTGTGTTTATAGCTGTCATTGAGACTGAATGAGGACAGGCTGATACTGTGTTTATAGCTGTCAGAGACTGGATGAGGACAGGCTGATACTGTGTTTATAGCTGTCATTGAGACTGGATGAGGACAGGCTGATACTGTGTTTATAGCTGTCATTGAGACTGGATGAGGCTGATACTGTGTTTATAGCTGTCATTGAGACTGGATGAGGACAGGCTGATGCTGTGTTTATAGCTGTCATTGAGACTGGATGAGGTTGATACTGTGTTTATAGCTGTCATTGAGACTGGATGAGGCTGATGCTGTGTTTATAGCTGTCATTGAGACTGAATGAGGACAGGCTGATGCTGTGTTTATAGCTGTCATTGAGACTGGATGAGGACAGGCTGATGCTGTGTTTATAGCTGTCATTGAGACTGGATGAGGACAGGCTGATGCTGTGTTTATAGCTGTCATTGAGACTGGATGAGGACAGGCTGATGCTGTGTTTATAGCTGTCATTGAGACTGAATGAGGACAGGCTGATACTGTGTTTATAGCTGTCATTGAGACTGAATGAGGACAGGCTGATGCTGTGTTTATAGCTGTCATTGAGACTGGATGAGGTTGATACTGTGTTTATAGCTGTCATTGAGACTGGATGAGGACAGGCTGATGCTGTGTTTATAGCTGTCATTGAGACTGAATGAGGACAGGCTGATGCTGTGTTTATAGCTGTCATTGAGACTGGATGAGGACAGGTTGATACTGTGTTTATAGCTGTCATTGAGACTGGATGAGGACAGGCTGATACTGTGTTTATAGCTGTCATTGAGACTGGATGAGGTTGATACTGTGTTTATAGCTGTCATTGAGACTGGATGAGGCTGATGCTGTGTTTATAGCTGTCATTGAGACTGAATGAGGACAGGTTGATGCTGTGTTTATAGCTGTCATTGAGACTGAATGAGGACAGGCTGATGCTGTGTTTATAGCTGTCATTGAGACTGAATGAGGACAGGCTGATGCTGTGTTTATAGCTGTCATTGAGACTGGATGAGGACAGGCTGATGCTGTGTTTATAGCTGTCATTGAGACTGGATGAGGACAGGTTGATACTGTGTTTATAGCTGTCATTGAGACTGTGTTTATATGAGGACAGGGACTGATACTGTGTTTATAGCTGTCATTGAGACTGATGAGGACAGGCTGATGCTGTGTTTATAGCTGTCATTGAGACTGAATGAGGACAGGCTGATGCTGTGTTTATAGCTGTCATTGAGACTGGATGAGGACAGGCTGATGCTGTGTTTATAGCTGTCATTGAGACTGAATGAGGACAGGCTGATGCTGTGTTTATAGCTGTCATTGAGACTGGATGAGGACAGGTTGATACTGTGTTTATAGCTGTCATTGAGACTGGATGAGGACAGGCTGATGCTGTGTTTATAGCTGTCATTGAGACTGAATGAGGACAGGCTGATGCTGTGTTTATAGCTGTCATTGAGACTGAATGAGGACAGGCTGATGCTGTGTTTATAGCTGTCATTGAGACTGGATGAGGACAGGTTGATACTGTGTTTATAGCTGTCATTGAGACTGAATGAGGACAGGCTGATACTGTGTTTATAGCTGTCATTGAGACTGAATGAGGACAGGCTGATGCTGTGTTTATAGCTGTCATTGAGACTGAATGAGGACAGGTTGATACTGTGTTTATAGCTGTCATTGAGACTGAATGAGGACAGGTGATACTGTGTTTATAGCTGTCATTGAGACTGATGAGGACAGGCTGATGTTTTTATAGCTGTCATTGAGACTGGATGAGGACAGGCTGATGCTGTGTTTATAGCTGTCATTGAGACTGTGTTTATAGCTGTCATTGATGATGCTGGACAGGTTGATGCTGTGTTTATAGCTGTCATTGAGACTGGATGAGGACAGGCTGATACTGTGTTTATAGCTGTCATTGAGACTGGATGAGGACAGGCTGATACTGTGTTTATAGCTGTCATGAGACTGGATGAGGTTGATGCTGTGTTTATAGCTGTCATTGAGACTGAATGAGGACAGGCTGATGCTGTGTTTATAGCTGTCATTGAGACTGGATGAGGACAGGCTGATACTGTGTTTATAGCTGTCATTGAGACTGTGTTTATGAGGACAGGCTGATACTGTGTTTATAGCTGTCATTGAGACTGAATGAGGACAGGCTGATACTGTGTTTATAGCTGTCATTGAGACTGAATGAGGACAGGCTGATGCTGTGTTTATAGCTGTCATTGAGACTGAATGAGGACAGGCTGATGCTGTGTTTATAGCTGTCATTGAGACTGAATGAGGACAGGCTGATACTGTGTTTATAGCTGTCATTGAGACTGAATGAGGACAGGCTGATACTGTGTTTATAGCTGTCATTGAGACTGGATGAGGCTGATACTGTGTTTATAGCTGTCATTGAGACTGGATGAGGACAGGCTGATGCTGTGTTTATAGCTGTCATTGAGACTGGATGAGGACAGGCTGATACTGTGTTTATAGCTGTCATTGAGACTGGATGAGGACAGGCTGATACTGTGTTTATAGCTGTCATTGAGACTGGATGAGGACAGGCTGATGCTGTGTTTATAGCTGTCATTGAGACTGGATGAGGACAGGCTGATGCTGTGTTTATAGCTGTCATTGAGACTGGATGAGGACAGGCTGATGCTGTGTTTATAGCTGTCATTGAGACTGGATGAGGACAGGCTGATACTGTGTTTATAGCTGTCATTGAGACTGAATGAGGACAGGCTGATACTGTGTTTATAGCTGTCATTGAGACTGGATGAGGACAGGCTGATACTGTGTTTATAGCTGTCATTGAGACTGAATGAGGACAGGCTGATGCTGTGTTTATAGCTGTCATTGAGACTGGATGAGTTGAGGCTGATGCTGTGTTTATAGCTGTCATTGAGACTGAATGAGGACAGGCTGATACTGTGTTTATAGCTGTCATTGAGACTGGATGAGGACAGGCTGATGCTGTGTTTATAGCTGTCATTGAGACTGAATGAGGACAGGCTGATACTGTGTTTATAGCTGTCATTGAGACTGGATGAGGACAGGCTGATGCTGTGTTTATAGCTGTCATTGAGACTGAATGAGGACAGGCTGATACTGTGTTTATAGCTGTCATTGAGACTGGATGAGGACAGGCTGATACTGTGTTTATAGCTGTCATTGAGACTGAATGAGGACAGGCTGATACTGTGTTTATAGCTGTCATTGAGACTGGATGAGGACAGGCTGATGCTGTGTTTATAGCTGTCATTGAGACTGGATGAGGACAGGCTGATGCTGTGTTTATAGCTGTCATTGAGACTGAATGAGGACAGGCTGATGCTGTGTTTATAGCTGTCATTGAGACTGGATGAGACAGGCTGATACTGTGTTTATAGCTGTCATTGAGACTGAATGAGGACAGGCTGATGCTGTGTTTATAGCTGTCATTGAGACTGAATGATTGAGACTGGATGAGGCTGATACTGTGTTTATAGCTGTCATTGAGACTGAATGAGGACAGGCTGATGCTGTGTTTATAGCTGTCATTGAGACTGAATGAGGACAGGCTGATACTGTGTTTATAGCTGTCATTGAGACTGAATGAGGACAGGCTGATGCTGTGTTTATAGCTGTCATTGAGACTGGATGAGGACAGGCTGATACTGTGTTTATAGCTGTCATTGAGACTGGATGAGGACAGGCTGATACTGTGTTTATAGCTGTCATTGAGACTGGATGAGGCTGATGCTGTGTTTATAGCTGTCATTGAGACTGGATGAGGACAGGCTGATGCTGTGTTTATAGCTGTCATTGAGACTGAATGAGGACAGGCTGATGCTGTGTTTATAGCTGTCATTGAGACTGAATGAGGACAGGCTGATACTGTGTTTATAGCTGTCATTGAGACTGGATGAGGACAGGCTGATGCTGTGTTTATAGCTGTCATTGAGACTGAATGAGGACAGGTTGATACTGTGTTTATAGCTGTCATTGAGACTGAATGAGGACAGGTGATACTGTGTTTATAGCTGTCATTGAGACTGATGAGGACAGGCTGATGCTGTGTTTATAGCTGTCATTGAGACTGGATGAGGACAGGCTGATACTGTGTTTATAGCTGTCATTGAGACTGAATGAGGACAGGCTGATACTGTGTTTATAGCTGTCATTGAGACTGAATGAGGACAGGCTGATACTGTGTTTATAGCTGTCATTGAGACTGGATGAGGACAGGTTGATACTGTGTTTATAGCTGTCATTGAGACTGGATGAGGACAGGCTGATACTGTGTTTATAGCTGTCATTGAGACTGAATGAGGACAGGCTGATACTGTGTTTATAGCTGTCATTGAGACTGGATGATATGCTGTGTTTATAGCTGTCATTGAGACTGGATGAGGACAGGCTGATGCTGTGTTTATAGCTGTCATTGAGACTGAATGAGGACAGGTGATGCTGTGTTTATAGCTGTCATTGAGACTGGATGAGGACAGGCTGATGCTGTGTTTATAGCTGTCATTGAGACTGATGAGGACAGATGCTGTGTTTATAGCTGTCATTGAGACTGGATGAGCTGATACTGTGTTTATAGCTGTCATTGAGATGAATGAGGACAGGCTGATACTGTGTTTATAGCTGTCATTGAGACTGAATGAGGATGCAGGCTGTCATTGAGACTGTGTTTATGTGTTTATAGCTGTCATTGAGACTGGATGAGGACAGGCTGATACTGTGTTTATAGCTGTCATTGAGACTGAATGAGGACAGGCTGATGCTGTGTTTATAGCTGTCATTGAGACTGGATGAGGTGTTTACAGGACTGGATGATGATACTGTGTTTATAGCTGTCATTGAGACTGAATGAGGACAGGCTGATACTGTGTTTATAGCTGTCATTGAGACTGAATGAGGACAGGTTGATACTGTGTTTATAGCTGTCATTGAGACTGGATGAGGACAGGCTGATGCTGTGTTTATAGCTGTCATTGAGACTGGATGAGGACAGGCTGATGCTGTGTTTATAGCTGTCATTGAGACTGGATGAGGATACTGTGTTTATAGCTGTCATGAGACTGATGAGGCTGATACTGTGTTTATAGCTGTCATTGAGACTGAATGAGGACAGGCTGATGCTGTGTTTATAGCTGTCATTGAGACTGAATGAGGACAGGCTGATACTGTGTTTATAGCTGTCATTGAGACTGGATGAGGACAGGTTGATGCTGTGTTTATAGCTGTCATTGAGACTGAATGAGGACAGGCTGATACTGTGTTTATAGCTGTCATTGAGACTGGATGATGCTGGACTGTCATTGAGACTGATGAGGCTGATACTGTGTGAATGAGGACAGGTTGATAGCTGTCATTGAGACTGAATGAGGACAGGCTGATACTGTGTTTATAGCTGTCATTGAGACTGGATGAGGACAGGCTGATACTGTGTTTATAGCTGTCATTGAGACTGAATGAGGATACTGTGTTTATAGCTGTCATTGAGACTGAATGAGGACTGATGTGTGTTTATAGCTGTCATTGAGACTGAATGAGGACAGGTTGATACTGTGTTTATAGCTGTCATTGAGACTGAATGAGGACAGGCTGATACTGTGTTTATAGCTGTCATTGAGACTGAATGAGGACAGGCTGATACTGTGTTTATAGCTGTCATTGAGACTGGATGAGGACAGGTTGATGCTGTGTTTATAGCTGTCATTGAGACTGGATGAGGACAGGCTGATGCTGTGTTTATAGCTGTCATTGAGACTGGATGAGGACAGGCTGATGCTGTGTTTATAGCTGTCATTGAGACTGGATGAGGACAGGCTGATGCTGTGTTTATAGCTGTCATTGAGACTGGATGAGGCTGATACTGTGTTTATAGCTGTCATTGAGACTGGATGAGGACAGGCTGATGCTGTGTTTATAGCTGTCATTGAGACTGGAATGAGGATGCTGTGTTTATAGGCTGATGCTGTGTTTATAGCTGTCATTGAGACTGAATGAGGACAGGCTGATGCTGTGTTTATAGCTGTCATTGAGACTGAATGAGGACAGGCTGATGCTGTGTTTATAGCTGTCATTGAGACTGAATGAGGACATGCTGATGCTGTGTTTATAGCTGTCATTGAGACTGAATGAGGACAGGCTGATGCTGTGTTTATAGCTGTCATTGAGACTGAATGAGGACAGGCTGATGCTGTGTTTATAGCTGTCATTGAGACTGAATGAGGACAGGCTGATGCTGTGTTTATAGCTGTCATTGAGACTGGATGAGGACAGGCTGATACTGTGTTTATAGCTGTCATTGAGACTGAATGAGGACAGGCTGATACTGTGTTTATAGCTGTCATTGAGACTGAATGAGGACAGGCTGATGCTGTGTTTATAGCTGTCATTGAGACTGATGAGGACTGATACTGTGTTTATAGCTGTCATTGAGACTGGATGAGGACAGGCTGATGCTGTGTTTATAGCTGTCATTGAGACTGAATGAGGACAGGTTGATACTGTGTTTATAGCTGTCATTGAGACTGAATGAGGACAGGCTGATGCTGTGTTTATAGCTGTCATTGAGACTTGAGGACAGGCTGATAGTGTTTATAGCTGTCATTGAGACTGGATGAGGACAGGCTGATGCTGTGTTTATAGCTGTCATTGAGACTGGATGAGGACAGGCTGATACTGTGTTTATAGCTGTCATTGAGACTGAATGAGGACAGGCTGATGCTGTGTTTATAGCTGTCATTGAGACTGGATGAGGACTGTCATACTGAGAGACTGAATGAGGACAGGCTGATACTGTGTTTATAGCTGTCATTGAGACTGGATGAGGACAGGCTGATGCTGTGTTTATAGCTGTCATTGAGACTGAATGAGGACAGGCTGATACTGTGTTTATAGCTGTCATTGAGACTGAATGAGGACAGGCTGATACTGTGTTTATAGCTGTCATTGAGACTGAATGAGGACAGGCTGATACTGTGTTTATAGCTGTCATTGAGACTGGATGAGGACAGGCTGATACTGTGTTTATAGCTGTCATTGAGACTGGATGAGGCTGATACTGTGTTTATAGCTGTCATTGAGACTGAATGAGGATGCATAGCTGATTGAGACTGTGTTTATGTGTTTATAGCTGTCATTGAGACTGGATGAGGACAGGCTGTGTTTATAGCTGTCATTGAGACTGGATGAGGACAGGCTGATGCTGTGTTTATAGCTGTCATTGAGACTGAATGAGGACAGGCTGATGCTGTGTTTATAGCTGTCATTGAGACTGGATGAGGACAGGCTGATGCTGTGTTTATAGCTGTCATTGAGACTGGATGAGGACAGGTTTATAGCTGATACTGTGTTTATAGCTGTCATTGAGACTGGATGAGGACTGATACTGTGTTTATAGCTGTCATTGAGACTGGATGAGGATGCTGTGTTTATAGCTGTCATTGAGACTGGATGAGGACTGATACTGTGTTTATAGCTGTCATTGAGACTGAATGAGGACAGGCTGATACTGTGTTTTATAGCTGTCATTGAGACTGAATGAGGACAGGCTGATACTGTGTTTATAGCTGTCATTGAGACTGGATGAGGACAGGCTGATACTGTGTTTATAGCTGTCATTGAGACTGGATGAGGACAGGCTGATACTGTGTTTATAGCTGTCATTGAGACTGATGAGGACAGGCTGATGCTGTGTTTATAGCTGTCATTGAGACTGATGAGGCTGATGCTGTGTTTATAGCTGTCATTGAGACTGATGAGGACTGATGTTTTTATAGCTGTCATTGAGACTGAATGAGGACAGGCTGATGCTGTGTTTATAGCTGTCATTGAGACTGGATGAGGACAGGCTGATGCTGTGTTTATAGCTGTCATTGAGACTGAATGAGGACAGGCTGATGCTGTGTTTATAGCTGTCATTGAGAC
This sequence comes from Oncorhynchus masou masou, assembly GCF_036934945.1. NCBI lineage: Eukaryota > Metazoa > Chordata > Actinopteri > Salmoniformes > Salmonidae > Oncorhynchus > Oncorhynchus masou. Next base: position 1,384,607 of record NW_027016550.1, on the reverse strand, counting down.
TGAATGAGGACAGGCTGATACTGTGTTTATAGCTGTCATTGAGACTGGATGAGGCTGATGCTGTGTTTATAGCTGTCATTGAGACTGGATGATGGTGTTTATAGCTGTCATTGAGACTGGATGATGATGCTGTGTTTATAGCTGTCATTGAGACTGAATGAGGACAGGCTGATGCTGTGTTTATAGCTGTCATTGAGACTGTCAATGAGAGACAGGTTGATACTGTGTTTATAGCTGTCATTGAGACTGATGAGGACAGGCTGATGCTGTGTTTATAGCTGTCATTGAGACTGGATGAGGATGCTGTGTTTATAGCTGTCATTGAGACTGGATGAGGACAGGTTGATACTGTGTTTATAGCTGTCATTGAGACTGAATGAGGACAGGCTGATGCTGTGTTTATAGCTGTCATTGAGACTGGATGAGGCTGATGCTGTGTTTATAGCTGTCATTGAGACTGGATGAGGACAGGCTGATGCTGTGTTTATAGCTGTCATTGAGACTGAATGAGGACAGGCTGATACTGTGTTTATAGCTGTCATTGAGACTGGATGAGGACAGGCTGATGCTGTGTTTATAGCTGTCATTGAGACTGGATGAGGCTGATACTGTGTTTATAGCTGTCATTGAGACTGGATGAGGACAGGCTGATGCTGTGTTTATAGCTGTCATTGAGACTGGATGAGGACAGGCTGATACTGTGTTTATAGCTGTCATTGAGACTGGATGAGGACAGGCTGATACTGTGTTTATAGCTGTCATTGAGACTGAATGAGGACAGGCTGATACTGTGTTTATAGCTGTCATTGAGACTGAATGAGGACAGGCTGATGCTGTGTTTATAGCTGTCATTGAGACTGGATGAGGACTGTGTTTATAGCTGTCATTGAGACTGGATGAGGCTGATGCTGTGTTTATAGCTGTCATTGAGACTGAATGAGGACAGGCTGATGCTGTGTTTATAGCTGTCATTGAGACTGGATGAGGCTGATGCTGTGTTTATAGCTGTCATTGAGACTGGATGAGGACAGGTTGATACTGTGTTTATAGCTGTCATTGAGACTGGATGAGGACAGGCTGATACTGTGTTTATAGCTGTCATTGAGACTGAATGAGGACAGGCTGATGCTGTGTTTATAGCTGTCATTGAGACTGGATGAGGACAGGCTGATGCTGTGTTTATAGCTGTCATTGAGACTGGATGAGGTTGATGTGTTTATAGCTGTCATTGAGACTGGATGAGGACAGGCTGATGCTGTGTTTATAGCTGTCATTGAGACTGGATGAGGACAGGTTGATGCTGTGTTTATAGCTGTCATTGAGACTGAATGAGGACAGGGACTGATACTGTGTTTATAGCTGTCATTGAGACTGAATGAGGACAGGCTGATACTGTGTTTATAGCTGTCATTGAGACTGAATGAGGACAGGCTGATGCTGTGTTTATAGCTGTCATTGAGACTGGATGAGGTTGATGCTGTGTTTATAGCTGTCATTGAGACTGAATGAGGACAGGCTGATGCTGTGTTTATAGCTGTCATTGAGACTGAATGAGGACAGGTTGATACTGTGTTTATAGCTGTCATTGAGACTGGATGAGGACAGGCTGATGCTGTGTTTATAGCTGTCATTGAGACTGGATGAGGACAGGCTGATGCTGTGTTTATAGCTGTCATTGAGACTGAATGAGGACAGGCTGATGCTGTGTTTATAGCTGTCATTGAGACTGGATGAGGACAGGCTTGATGCTGTGTTTATAGCTGTCATTGAGACTGAATGAGGACAGGTTGATGCTGTGTTTATAGCTGTCAGCTGTCATTGAGACTGAAGGACAGGCTGATGCTGTGTTTATAGCTGTCATTGAGACTGGATGAGGACAGGCTGATGCTGTGTTTATAGCTGTCATTGAGACTGAATGAGGACAGGCTGATGTGTTTATAGCTGTCATTGAGACTGAATGAGGGCTGATATAGCTGTCATTGAGACTGAATGAGGACAGGCTGATGCTGTGTTTATAGCTGTCATTGAGACTGAATGAGGACAGGTTGATGCTGTGTTTATAGCTGTCATTGAGACTGGATGAGGACAGGCTGATACTGTGTTTATAGCTGTCATTGAGACTGAATGAGGACAGGCTGATACTGTGTTTATAGCTGTCATTGAGACTGAATGAGGACAGGTTGATGCTGTGTTTATAGCTGTCATTGAGACTGAATGAGGACAGGTTGATACTGTGTTTATAGCTGTCATTGAGACTGAATGAGGACAGGCTGATGCTGTGTTTATAGCTGTCATTGAGACTGAATGAGGACAGGCTGATGCTGTGTTTATAGCTGTCATTGAGACTGAATGAGGACAGGCTGATACTGTGTTTATAGCTGTCATTGAGACTGGATGAGGACAGGCTGATAGCTGTGTTTATAGCTGTCATTGAGACTGAATGAGGACAGGCTGATACTGTGTTTATAGCTGTCATTGAGACTGAATGAGGACAGGCTGATGCTGTGTTTATAGCTGTCATTGAGACTGAATGAGGACAGGCTGATGCTGTGTTTATAGCTGTCATTGAGACTGGATGAGGACAGGCTGATGAGGACTGTGTTTATAGCTGTCATTGAGACTGGATGAGGACAGGCTGATGCTGTGTTTATAGCTGTCATTGAGACTGGATGAGGACAGGTTGATACTGTGTTTATAGCTGTCATTGAGACTGAATGAGGACAGGCTGATACTGTGTTTATAGCTGTCATTGAGACTGAATGAGGACAGGCTGATGCTGTGTTTATAGCTGTCATTGAGACTGGAATGAGGACAGGACTTGATGACTGTGTTTATAGCTGTCATTGAGACTGAATGAGGACAGGTTGATACTGTGTTTATAGCTGTCATTGAGACTGAATGAGGACAGGCTGATACTGTGTTTATAGCTGTCATTGAGACTGAATGAGGACAGGCTGATGCTGTGTTTATAGCTGTCATTGAGACTGAATGAGGACAGGTTGATGCTGTGTTTATAGCTGTCATTGAGACTGAATGAGGACAGGTTGATGCTGTGTTTATAGCTGTCATTGAGACTGAATGAGGACAGGCTGATACTGTGTTTATAGCTGTCATTGAGACTGGATGAGGACAGGTTGATGCTGTGTTTATAGCTGTCATTGAGACTGAATGAGGACAGGTTGATGCTGTGTTTATAGCTGTCATTGAGACTGGATGAGGACAGGCTGATGCTGTGTTTATAGCTGTCATTGAGACTGAATGAGGACAGGTTGATACTGTGTTTATAGCTGTCATTGAGACTGGATGATGAGGACAGGCTGATGCTGTGTTTATAGCTGTCATTGAGACTGGATGAGGACAGGCTGATACTGTGTTTATAGCTGTCATTGAGACTGGAGGACAGGCTGATGGTGTTTACAGACTGGATGCTGATACTGTGTTTATAGCTGTCATTGAGACTGGATGAGGACAGGCTGATACTGTGTTTATAGCTGTCATTGAGACTGGATGAGGACAGGCTTGATAGCTGTGTTTATAGTGTTTATAGCTGTCATTGAGACTGAATGAGGACAGGTTGATGCTGTGTTTATAGCTGTCATTGAGACTGAATGAGGACAGGCTGATGCTGTGTTTATAGCTGTCATTGAGACTGGATGAGGACAGGCTGATGCTGTGTTTATAGCTGTCATTGAGACTGAATGAGGACAGGCTGATACTGTGTTTATAGCTGTCATTGAGACTGGATGAGGACAGGCTGATACTGTGTTTATAGCTGTCATTGAGACTGGATGAGGTTGATACTGTGTTTATAGCTGTCATTGAGACTGAATGAGGACAGGTTGATGCTGTGTTTATAGCTGTCATTGAGACTGAATGAGGACAGGCTGATGCTGTGTTTATAGCTGTCATTGAGACTGGATGAGGACAGGCTGATGCTGTGTTTATAGCTGTCATTGAGACTGGATGAGGCTGATGCTGTGTTTATAGCTGTCATTGAGACTGGATGAGGACAGGCTGATGCTGTGTTTATAGCTGTCATTGAGACTGGATGAGGTTGATACTGTGTTTATAGCTGTCATTGAGACTGGATGAGGTTGATACTGTGTTTATAGCTGTCATTGAGACTGGATGAGGACAGGCTGATACTGTGTTTATAGCTGTCATTGAGACTGGATGAGGTTGATGCTGTGTTTATAGCTGTCATTGAGACTGGATGAGGACAGGCTGATGCTGTGTTTATAGCTGTCATTGAGACTGGATGAGGACAGGCTGATACTGTGTTTATAGCTGTCATTGAGACTGGATGAGGTTGATGCTGTGTTTATAGCTGTCATTGAGACTGGATGAGGACAGGCTGATGCTGTGTTTATAGCTGTCATTGAGACTGGATGAGGACAGGCTGATACTGTGTTTATAGCTGTCATTGAGACTGAATGAGGACAGGCTGATGCTGTGTTTATAGCTGTCATTGAGACTGAATGAGGCTGATGCTGTGTTTATAACTGTCATTGAGACTGGATGAGGCTGATGCTGTGTTTATAGCTGTCATTGAGACTGAATGAGGACAGGCTGATACTGTGTTTATAGCTGTCATTGAGACTGAATGAGGACAGGCTGATACTGTGTTTATAGCTGTCATTGAGACTGGATGAGGCTGATACTGTGTTTATAGCTGTCATTGAGACTGGATGAGGACAGGCTGATGCTGTGTTTATAGCTGTCATTGAGACTGGATGAGGACAGGCTGATGCTGTGTTTATAGCTGTCATTGAGACTGAATGAGGACAGGCTGATACTGTGTTTATAGCTGTCATTGAGACTGGATGAGGTTGATGCTGTGTTTATAGCTGTCATTGAGACTGGATGAGGACAGGCTGATACTGTGTTTATAGCTGTCATTGAGACTGGATGAGGTTGATGCTGTGTTTATAGCTGTCATTGAGACTGGATGAGGACAGGCTGATACTGTGTTTATAGCTGTCATTGAGACTGGATGAGGTTGATGCTGTGTTTATAGCTGTCATTGAGACTGGATGAGGACAGGCTGATGCTGTGTTTATAGCTGTCATTGAGACTGGATGAGGTTGATGCTGTGTTTATAGCTGTCATTGAGACTGAATGAGGACAGGCTGATGCTGTGTTTATAGCTGTCATTGAGACTGGATGAGGTTGATGCTGTGTTTATAGCTGTCATTGAGACTGGATGAGGACAGGCTGATGCTGTGTTTATAGCTGTCATTGAGACTGGATGAGGACAGGCTGATACTGTGTTTATAGCTGTCATTGAGACTGAATGAGGACAGGTTGATACTGTGTTTATAGCTGTCATTGAGACTGGATGAGGACAGGCTGATACTGTGTTTATAGCTGTCATTGAGACTGAATGAGGACAGGTTGATGCTGTGTTTATAGCTGTCATTGAGACTGGATGAGGACAGGCTGATGCTGTGTTTATAGCTGTCATTGAGACTGGATGAGGCTGATGCTGTGTTTATAGCTGTCATTGAGACTGAATGAGGCTGATGCTGTGTTTATAGCTGTCATTGAGACTGAATGAGGACAGGTTGATACTGTGTTTATAGCTGTCATTGAGACTGGATGAGGCTGATGCTGTGTTTATAGCTGTCATTGAGACTGGATGAGGTTGATACTGTGTTTATAGCTGTCATTGAGACTGGATGAGGACAGGCTGATACTGTGTTTATAGCTGTCATTGAGACTGAATGAGGACAGGCTGATGCTGTGTTTATAGCTGTCATTGAGACTGAATGAGGACAGGCTGATGCTGTTTCATTTACTGAGCGTTCTTCATGAGGAGGACTGAACTTATGAGTGTTAACGGTGTTTTCCTAACGTGTGTGTGTGTGTGTGTGTGTGTGTGTGTGTGTGTGTTTGTGTGTGTGTGTTGTGTGTGTGTCAGGCCGGGCAGGACAGTGCGGTACTCGGAGGTGGAGGATGGAGGGAAGAAGAGGTTCCACTGTTCCAGAGGGGAGGATGAAGAGATGGGGGGAGGAAGAGGAGGAGAGAAGAGGAGTTGGCAGGATCAGGAGCCGTCCACTAGTCACTCTCTGGAGGTACTGTGTGTGTAACGTGTGTGTGTGTGTAACGGGGGGGTGTGTGTGTGTGACGGGGGGGTGTGTGTGTGTAACGGGGGGGGGTGTGTAACGGGGGGGTGTGTGTGTGTGTGTGTGTAACGGGGGGTGTGTGTGTGTGTGTGTGTAACGGGGTGTGTGTGTGTGTGTGTGTAACGGGGGGTGTGTGTGTGTGTAACGGGGGGTGTGTGTGTGTGTGTAACGGGGGGTGTGTGTGTAACGGGGGGGGGGGGTGTCTGTGTTCTATCCACCAGGTCTTTAAGGCTCGGTGTGTGTGTGTGTTTTTATAATTGTGTGTTTTGTAATGGTGTGTGTGTTTGTAATAGTGTGTTTTGTAATGGTGTGTGTGTTTTTATAATGGTGTTTGTGTGTGTGTTTTGTAATGGTGTGTGTGTGTGTGTAATGGTGTGTGTGTTCTCCACCAGGTCTTTAAGGCTCGTCGTGTCGGTCTGTGTGACCATGAGCAGCTAGCCTGTGACCTGGACAGAGCTCTCTCCCTGTCCGTACTCAGCAGCAGCCGCCGGCCGCCCTCTGACCCCGGCGGGAGGGACGGAGGGGTGATCCCCTCGTCTGGAGGGAAACAGAAGGTTAGAGGTCAGAGGGAGATGGTTTCTCCTCCTCTTCCTCACTCCTCTCAACGCTCCAGCTATGACTACAGTGAGTTACACTTTGTTAGTACTGTGTGTGTGTCGGTGTGTCCTAGCCCTGTACAGACTGAGGTTGTGTGTGTTATTGTGTTGTGTGTGTTGTGTGTGTTATTGTGTTGTGTGTGTTATTGAGTTGTGTGTGTTATTGTGTTGTGTGTGTTGTGTGTGTTATTGTGTTGTGTGTGTTATTGTGTTGTGTGTGTTATTGTGTTGTGTGTGTTATTGTGTTGTGTGTGTTATTGTGTTGTGTGTGTTGTGTGTGTTATTGTGTTGGGTGTGTTATTGTGTTGTGTGTGTTATTGTGTTGTGTGTGTTGGGTGTGTTATTGTGTTGTGTGTGTTATTGTGTTGTGTGTGTTATTGTGTTGTGTGTGTTATTGTGTTGTGTGTGTTATTGTGTTGTGTGTGTTATTGTGTTGTGTGTGTTATTGAGTTGTGTGTGTTATTGTGTTGTGTGTGTTATTGTGTTGTGTGTGTTATTGTGTTGTGTATGTTATTGAGTTGTGTGTGTTATTGTGTTGTGTGTGTTATTGTGTTGTGTGTGTTATTGTGTTGTGTATGTTATTGTGTTGTGTGTGTTATTGAGTTGTGTGTGTTATTGTGTTGTGTGTGTTGTGTGTGTTATTGTGTTGTGTGTGTTATTGTGTTGTGTGTGTTATTGTGTTGTGTGTGTTATTGAGTTGTGTGTGTTATTGTGTTGTGTGTGTTATTGTGTTGTGTGTGTTATTGTGTTGTGTGTGTTATTGAGTTGTGTGTGTTATTGTGTTGTGTGTGTTGTGTGTGTTATTGTGTTGTGTGTGTTATTGTGTTGTGTGTGTTATTGTGTTATTGTGTAGTGTGTGTTATTGTGTTGTGTGTGTTATTGAGTTGTGTGTGTTATTGTGTTGTGTGTGTTGTGTGTGTTATTGTGTTGTGTGTGTTATTGTGTTGTGTGTGTTGTGTGTGTTGTGTGTGTTGTGTGTGTTGTGTGTGTTATTGTGTGTTATTGTGTTGTGTGTGTTATTGAGTTGTGTGTGTTATTGTGTTGTGTGTGTTATTGTGTTGTGTGTGTTATTGTGTTGTGTGTGTTATTGAGTTGTGTGTGTTATTGTGTTGTGTGTGTTGTGTGTGTTATTGTGTTGTGTGTGTTATTGTGTTGTGTGTGTTATTGTGTTATTGTGTTGTGTGTGTTATTGTGTTGTGTGTGTTATTGTGTTGTGTGTGTTATTGTGTTGTGTGTGTTGTGTGTGTTATTGTGTTGTGTGTGTTATTGTGTTGTGTGTGTTATTGTGTTGTGTGTGTTATTGTGTTGTGTGTGTTATTGTGTTGTGTGTGTTGTGTGTGTTATTGTGTTGTGTGTGTTATTGTGTTGTGTGTGTTATTGTGTTGTGTGTGTTATTGTGTTGTGTGTGTTATTGTGCTGTGTGTGTGTTATTGTGTTGTGTGTGTTATTGTGTTGTGTGTGTTGTGTGTGTTGTGTGTGTTATTGTGTTGTGTGTGTTGTGTGTGTTATTGTGTTGTGTGTGTTATTGTGTTGTGTGTGTTGTGTGTGTTATTGTGTTGTGTGTGTTATTGTGTTGTGTGTGTTATTGTGTTGTGTGTGTTATTGTGTTGTGTGTGTTATTGTGTTGTGTGTGTTATTGTGTTGTGTGTGTTATTGTGTTGTGTGTGTTATTGTGTTGGGTGTGTTATTGTGTTGGGTGTGTTATTGTGTTGGGTGTGTTATTGTGTTGGGTGTGTTATTGTGTTGGGTGTGTTATTGTGTTGGGTGTGTTATTGTGTTGGGTGTGTTATTGTGTTATTGTGTTGGGTGTGTTATTGTGTTGGGTGTGTTATTGTGCTGTGTGTGTGTTATTGTGTTGTGTGTGTTATTGTGTTGTGTGTGTTGTGTGTGTTATTGTGTTGTGTGTGTTGTGTGTGTTATTGTGTTGTGTGTGTTATTGTGTTGTGTGTGTTGTGTGTGTTATTGTGTTGTGTGTGTTATTGTGTTGTGTGTGTTATTGTGTTGTGTGTGTTATTGTGTTGTGTGTGTTATTGTGTTGTGTGTGTTATTGTGCTGTGTGTGTGTTATTGTGTTGTGTGTGTTATTGTGTTGTGTGTGTTGTGTGTGTTGTGTGTGTTATTGTGTTGTGTGTGTTGTGTGTGTTATTGTGTTGTGTGTGTTATTGTGTTGTGTGTGTTGTGTGTGTTATTGTGTTGTGTGTGTTATTGTGTTGTGTGTGTTATTGTGTTGTGTGTGTTATTGTGTTGGGTGTGTTATTGTGTTGGGTGTGTTATTGTGTTGGGTGTGTTATTGTGTTGGGTGTGTTATTGTGTTGGGTGTGTTATTGTGTTATTGTGTTGTGTGTGTTATTGTGTTGTGTGTGTTATTGTGCTGTGTGTGTGTTATTGTGTTGTGTGTGTTATTGTGTTGTGTGTGTTGTGTGTGTTATTGTGTTGTGTGTGTTGTGTGTGTTATTGTGTTGTGTGTGTTATTGTGTTATTGTGTTGTGTGTGTTGTGTGTGTTATTGTGTTGTGTGTGTTATTGTGTTGTGTGTGTTATTGTGTTGTGTGTGTTATTGTGTTGTGTGTGTTATTGTGTTGTGTGTGTTATTGTGCTGTGTGTGTGTTATTGTGTTGTGTGTGTTATTGTGTTGTGTGTGTTGTGTGTGTTGTGTGTGTTATTGTGTTGTGTGTGTTGTGTGTGTTATTGTGTTGTGTGTGTTATTGTGTTGTGTGTGTTGTGTGTGTTATTGTGTTGTGTGTGTTATTGTGTTGTGTGTGTTATTGTGTTGTGTGTGTTATTGTGTTGTGTGTGTTATTGTGTTGTGTGTGTTGTGTGTGTTATTGTGTTGTGTGTGTTGTGTGTGTTGTGTGTGTTATTGTAAGCTTCATGAAATGGGTTTCCATGGCTGAGCAGCCGCACACAAGCCTCAGATCACCATGCGCAGTGCCAAGCGTGGGCTGGAGGGGTGTAAACCAAGCGTGGGCTGGAGGGGTGTAAACCAAGCTGGAGTGGTGTAGACCAAGCTGGAGTGGTGTAAACCAAGCTGGAGTGGTGTAAACCAAGCGTGGGCTGGAGTGGTGTAAACCAAGCGTGGGCTGGAGTGGTGTATACCAAGCGTGGGCTGGAGTGGTGTCAACCAAGCTGGAGTGGTGTAGACCAAGCGTGGGCTGGAGTGGTGTCAACCAAGCTGGAGTGGTGTAAACCAAGCGTGGGCTGGAGTGGTGTATACCAAGCGTGGGCTGGAGTGGTGTAAACCAAGCGTGGGCTGGAGTGGTGTAAACCAAGCGTGGGCTGGAGTGGTGTATACCAAGCTGGAGTGGTGTAAACCAAGCGTGGGCTGGAGTGGTGTATACCAAGCTGGAGTGGTGTAAACCAAGCGTGGGCTGGAGTGGTGTATACCAAGCGTGGGCTGGAGTGGTGTAAACCAAGCGTGGGCTGGAGTGGTGTATACCAAGCTGGAGTGGTGTAAACCAAGCGTGGGCTGGAGTGGTGTATACCAAGCGTGGGCTGGAGTGGTGTAAACCAAGCGTGGGCTGGAGTGGTGTATACCAAGCGTGGGCTGGAGTGGTGTATACCAAGCGTGGGCTGGAGTGGTGTAAACCAAGCGTGGGCTGGAGTGGTGTATACCAAGCGTGGGCTGGAGTGGTGTAAACCAAGCGTGGGCTGGAGTGGTGTAAACCAAGCGTGGGCTGGAGTGGTGTATACCAAGCTGGAGTGGTGTAAACCAAGCGTGGGCTGGAGTGGTGTATACCAAGCGTGGGCTGGAGTGGTGTAAACCAAGCGTGGGCTGGAGTGGTGTATACCAAGCGTGGGCTGGAGTGGTGTATACCAAGCTGGAGTGGTGTAAACCAAGCGTGGGCTGGAGTGGTGTAAACCAAGCTGGAGTGGTGTAAACCAAGCGTGGGCTGGAGTGGTGTATACCAAGCGTGGGCTGGAGTGGTGTAAACCAAGCGTGGGCTGGAGTGGTGTATACCAAGCTGGAGTGGTGTAAACCAAGCTGGAGTGGTGTATACCAAGCGTGGGCTGGAGTGGTGTATACCAAGCGTGGGCTGGAGTGGTGTATACCAATCGTGGGCTGGAGTGGTGTATACCAAGCTGGAGTGGTGTAAACCAAGCTGGAGTGGTGTAAACCAAGCTGGAGTGGTGTAAACCAAGCGTGGGCTGGAGTGGTGTATACCAAGCGTGGGCTGGAGTGGTGTAAACCAATCGTGGGCTGGAGTGGTGTATACCAAGCTGGAGTGGTGTAAACCAAGCTGGAGTGGTGTAAACCAAGCGTGGGCTGGAGTGGTGTATACCAAGCGTGGGCTGGAGTGGTGTAAACCAAGCTGGAGTGGTGTAAACCAAGCGTGGGCTGGAGTGGTGTAAACCAAGCGTGGGCTGGAGTGGTGTAAACCAAGCGTGGGCTGGAGTGGTGTAAACCAAGCTGGAGTGGTGTAAACCAAGCTGGAGTGGTGTAAACCAAGCTGGAGTGGTGTAAACCAAGCTGGAGTGGTGTAAACCAAGCTGGAGTGGTGTAAACCAAGCCTCTGCTGGAGTGGTGTAAACCAAGCCTCTGCTGGAGTGGTGTAAACCAAGCGTGGGCTGGAGTGGTGTAAACCAAGCGTGGGCTGGAGTGGTGTAAACCAAGCGTGGGCTGGAGTGGTGTAAACCAAGCGTGGGCTGGAGTGGTGTAAACCAAGCGTGGGCTGGAGTGGTGTAAACCAAGCTGGAGTGGTGTAAACCAAGCCTCTGCTGGAGTGGTGTAAACCAAGCTGGAGTGGTGTAAACCAAGCGTGGGCTGGAGTGGTGTAAACCAAGCTGGAGTGGTGTAAACCAAGCGTGGGCTGGAGTGGTGTAAACCAAGCGTGGGCTGGAGTGGTGTAAACCAAGCGTGGGCTGGAGTGGTGTAAACCAAGCGTGGGCTGGAGTGGTGTAAACCAAGCGTGGGCTGGAGTGGTGTAAACCAAGCGTGGGCTGGAGTGGTGTAAACCAAGCGTGGGCTGGAGTGGCGTAAAGCTTGCCGCCATTGGACTCTGGAGCAGTGGAAACGCGTTCTCTGGAGTGATGAGTCACGCTTCACCATCTCACAGTCCGATGGACGAATCTGAGTTTGGCAGATGCCACGAGAAAGCTACCTGCCCCAATGCATAGTGCCAACTGTAAAGTTTGGTGGAGGAGGAATAATGGTCTGGGGCTGTTTTTCATGGTTCGGGCCCCTTAGTTCCAGTGAAGGGAAATCTTAACGCTGCAGCATACAATGACATTCTAGACGATTCTGTGGCAACAGTTTGGGGAAGACCCTTTCCTGTTTCAGCATGACAATTACCCCGCTCAAGTGAGGTCCATACAGAAATAGTTTGTCGATCGGTGTGGAAGAACTTGACTGGCCTGCACAGAGCCCTGACCTCAACCCCATTGAAAACCTTTGTGATGCATTGAAAATTAAGACTCGAGCCATGCCTAATCGCCCGCCAATGTTCCGTAGCAATGTTTCAATGTTGTGTAGCAATGTTCCGTAGCAATGTTCCGTAGCAATGTTCCAATGTTCCGTAGCAATGTTCCAATGTTCCGTAGCAATGTTCCATAGCAATGTTCCAATGTTCCGTAGCAATGTTCCAACATCTAGTGGAAAGCCTTCCCAGAAGAGTGGAGGCTGTTATAGCAGCAAAGGGAGGACCAACTCCATATTAATGCCTATGATTTTTGAATGAGATGTTGGACCAGCAGGTGTCCACATCCTGCTGGTTGTGTCGTGTAGGACAGTAAAGGCCGTGCCAATATTTAACTTTATTAAGGAAATGGGTTCTTATTGTACTGTGATATGTGGTTGTCCACCTAGCCATCACCTAGCTATCGCCTAGCCATCACCTAGCCATCACCTAGCCATCACCTAGCCATCACCTAGCCATCACCTAGCCATCACCTAGCCATCACCTAGCCATCACCTAGCCATCGCCTAGCTATCGCCTAGCCATCACCTTGCCATCACCTTGCCATCACCTAGCCATCACCTTGCCATCACCTTGCCATCACCTAGCCATCACCTAGCCATCACCTAGCCATCACCTAGCCATCGCCTAGCTATCGCCTAGCCATCACCTTGCCATCACCTTGCCATCACCTAGCCATCACCTTGCCATCACCTTGCCATCACCTAGCCATCACCTAGCCATCACCTAGCCATCACCTAGCTATCTGAATATACTAACTACTGTGATATGTGGTTGTCCCACCTAGCTATCTGAATATACTAACTACTGTGATATGTGGTTGTCTCACCTCGCTATCTGAATATACTAACTACTGTGATATGTGGTTGTCCCACCTCGCTATCTGAATATACTAACTACTGTGATATGTGGTTGTCTCACCTCGCTATCTGAATATACTAACTACTGTAATATGTGGTTGTCTCACCTAGCTATCTGAATATACTAACTACTGTGATATGTGGTTGTCCCACCTAGCTATCTGAATACACTAACTACTGTGATATGTGGTTGTCCCACCTAGCTATCTGAATATACTAACTACTGTAATATGTGGTTGTCTCACCTAGCTATCTGAATACACTAACTACTGTAATATGTGGTTGTCCCACCTAGCTATCTGAATATACTAACTACTGTGATATGTGGTTGTCCCACCTAGCTATCACCTAGCCATCACCTAGCTATCTGAATATACTAACTACTGTGATATGTGGTTGTCCACCTAGCTATCACCTAGCCATCACCTAGCTATCTGAATATACTAACTACTGTGATATGTGGTTGTCTCACCTAGCTATCACCTAGCCATCACCTAGCTATCTGAATATACTAACTACTGTGATATGTGGTTGTCTCACCTAGCTATCTGAATACACTAACTACTGTGATATGTGGTTGTCTCACCTAGCTATCTGAATATACTAACTACTGTAATATGTGGTTGTCCCACCTAGCTATCTGAATATACTAACTACTGTGATATGTGGTTGTCTGAAGATGAATATACTAACTACGTGTGATATGTTAAATGACTAACATGTTAATGTCACTGAGTCTCTGGATGAGAACCTCTGTTAAATGACTAACATGTTAAATGACTAACATGTTAAATGACTAACATGTTAAATGACTAACATGTTAAATGACTAACATGTTAAATGACTAACATGTTATTGTAACTGAGTCTCTGGATGAGAACCTCTGTTAAATGACTAACATGTTAAATGACTAACATGTTAAATGACTACCATGTTAAATGACTAGCATGTTAAATGTCTAACATGTTATTGTAACTGAGTCTCTGGATGAGAACCTCTGTTAAATGTCTAACATGTTAAATGACTAACATGTTAAATGACTACCATGTTAAATGTCTAACATGTTAAATGACTAACATGTTAAATGACTAACATGTTAAATGACTAACATGTTAAATGACTAACATGTTAAATGACTAACATGTTAAATGACTAACATGTTAAATGTCTAACATGTTAAATGTCTAACATGTTAAATGACTAACATGTTAAATGACTAACATGTTAAATGTCTAACATGTTAAATGACTAACATGTTAAATGACTAACATGTTAAATGACTAACATGTTGAATGACTAACATGTTGAATGACTAACATGTTGAATGACTAACATGTTAAATGTCTAACATGTTAAATGACTAACATGTTAAATGACTAACATGTTAATGTCACTGAGTCTCTGGATGAGAACCTCTGTTAAATGACTAACATGTTAAATGACTAACATGTTAAATGACTAACATGTTAAATGACTAACATGTTAAATGACTAACATGTTAAATGACTAACATGTTAAATGACTAACATGTTAAATGACTAACATGTTAAATGACTAACATGTTAAATGTCTACCATGTTAATGTCACTGAGTCTCTGGATGAGAACCTCTGTTAAATGACTACCATGTTAAATGACTGTCATGTTAAATGACTAACATGTTAAATGACTAACATGTTAAATGACTAACATGTTAAATGACTAACATGTTAAATGACTAACATGTTAAATGACTAACATGTTAAATGTCTAACATGTTAAATGTCTACCATGTTAATGTCACTGAGTCTCTGGATGAGAACCTCTGTTAAATGACTACCATGTTAATGTGTTGTGTCCTGACCCTGTGTTCTCTGCACCAGACTCTGACTCTGAAGAGGATGTCCCCCGGGGGGGCTGTCACCCCTTCTCAGGGTTGCGACCCCACACAACCCCGCCCAGGAAGAGACCGTCTCCCTCCTCGTCCAATCAGGCGGCTCGGGAGAGGAAACAGAAGCACTTATCCCTGCTGCTGCAGGAGGCGGGGCTTAGCTCCTCCGACGACTCCTTCGATCAAGGTTACTGACCACACCCCCTGGTTACTAACCACACCCTCTGTGATATTTTCATAAGGGCACAATGTTGCTAAACGTTGAGATAGAGATGTTGTAGGGAATCACATCATCTCTGTTGAGATAGAGATGTTGTAGGGAATCACATCATCTCTGTTGAGATAGAGATGTTGTAGGGAATCACATCATCTCTGTTGAGATAGAGATGTTGTAGGGAATCACATCATCTCTGTTGAGATAGAGATGTTGTAGGGAATCACTTCATCTCTGTTGAGATAGAGATGTTGTGGGGAATCACGTCATCTCTGTTGACATAGAGATGTTGTGGGGAATCACGTCATCTCTGTTGACATAGAGATGTTGTGGGGAATCACGTCATCTCTGTTGACATAGAGATGTTGTGGGGAATCACGTCATCTCTATTAATAAACGTTGAGATAGATGTTTTGCTGTAGGGAATCACGTCATCTCTGTTGACATAGAGATGTTGTGGGGAATCACGTCATCTCTGTTGACATAGAGATGTTGTGGGGAATCACGTCATCTCTGTTGACATAGAGATGTTGTAGGGAATCACGTCATCTCTATTAATAAACGTTGAGATAGATGTTTTGCTGTAGGGAATCACGTCATCTCTGTTGACATAGAGATGTTGTGGGGAATCACGTCATCTCTGTTGACATAGAGATGTTGTGGGGAATCACGTCATCTCTGTTGACATAGAGATGTTGTGGGGAATCACGTCATCTCTGTTGACATAGAGATGTTGTGGGGAATCACGTCATCTCTGTTGACATAGAGATGTTGTGGGGAATCACGTCATCTCTGTTGACATAGAGATGTTGTGGGGAATCACGTCATCTCTGTTGACATAGAGATGTTGTGGGGAATCACGTCATCTCTGTTGACATAGAGATGTTGTGGGGAATCACGTCATCTCTGTTGACATAGAGATGTTGTGGGGAATCACGTCATCTCTGTTGACATAGAGATGTTGTGGGGAATCACGTCATCTCTGTTGACATAGAGATGTTGTAGGGAATCACGTCATCTCTGTTGACATAGAGATGTTGTAGGGAATCACGTCATCTCTGTTGACATAGAGATGTTGTGGGGAATCACGTCATCTCTGTTGACATAGAGATGTTGTGGGGAATCACGTCATCTCTATTAATAAACGTTGAGATAGATGTTTTGCTGTAGGGAATCACGTCATCTCTGTTGACATAGAGATGTTGTGGGGAATCACGTCATCTCTGTTGACATAGAGATGTTGTGGGGAATCACGTCATCTCTATTAATAAACGTTGAGATAGATGTTTTGCTGTAGGGAATCACGTCATCTCTGTTGACATAGAGATGTTGTGGGGAATCACGTCATCTCTGTTGACATAGAGATGTTGTGGGGAATCACGTCATCTCTGTTGACATAGAGATGTTGTAGGGAATCACGTCATCTCTGTTGACATAGAGATGTTGTAGGGAATCCTGTCATCTCAAAACTGTAAAATCTGCATCATTCTGAGTGTTTCACCTCACTGACCTCACTTCCTGCGTACTGACCACACAGAGAGAGAGAGGGCTCTTACAGCTGTGACATCACTTCCTGCGTACTGACCACACAGAGAGAGAGAGGGCTCTTACATATGTGACCTCACTCCCAGGCTCTTAAGAGTCCCATTCCTCTCCCTGCCGCTGCTGCCTCCTGGTTTTAGACTTGATTTTGTTACGGTTGTCACGGTTACGGTTGTCACGGATGCGGTTGTCATGGTTTTGCCTGGCTTGCTCAGACTGCTGTGGATTTTTTTTATACATTGATCATGTGTGGATGTGTGTTTTTCTAAAAAAAAAATAAGTTGTGTTTTTTGGTACTGAAGCTTTTTATTAAAGGTGTTTTTTAATTGAATTTGGTAAAGAAAGCCAACTCACTGTGGTCCTTGTCTCTCGCTTCGTCTGTCTCTCTCTGTCCGCCTGTCCTGTCTGTCGGCTGCACACACTACTTGCTCTGTCGGACCTGTATCCCTCCTATAGCCCCCAACAGCACAAGGGCACTAGGTTCCTACACTGTAGTGCTTCAATGGGGTTTTAGTTGTGGGCTCCTCTGCATCATGCAGAGCGAAACACACACCACACACACACACGCTCACACAGACACACACACACACACTCACACACACACACACGCTCACACACACACACACGCTCAGACACACACGCTCACACAGACACACACACTCAGACACACACGCTCACACACACAGAACTGTTCTCAATGAAGACGGTGACATGTGATTGTGAGGGCTATGGTAAGGGTTGAGGTTTGGGACGAGGATAGGGATGAAGGACGGCTACCTGTGGGTTTCAGAGAGATTTCTTTTAGATTCATAAAACTCACACACACACACACACAGTTCAAACTATCTGATTGGCTTGTTGGGATATTCGGAGAATAGGGCTCCTTCTTCCTGTCTACTAAACCTCCAGATAACTCCGCCCCTTCCTGTCGTTCGCTGCCACCTGCTCATCTTTCACCTGCTTACTCCTGACCCCTCTCCTACCCATGATGCTTTACGTGTCTCTCAGCCTGTGCTGTTTGTTCTGCTGCTGCTGCTGCTGCTGACACACACAAGCCTGCCAGGACTAGCGCCACCTATAGCCATGCTACCTCGCTAAGGTATGGTTAGCTATAGCTAGCCTAACCTACAGCTAGTTGATGCTACGGTTAGCTATAGCTAGTCTATCCTACAGCTAGTTGATGCTACGGCTAGCTATAGCTAGTCTATCCTACAGCTAGTTGATGCTACGGCTAGCTATAGCTAGTCTATCCTACAGCTAGTTGATGCTACGGCTAGCTATAGCTAGTCTGTCCTACAGCTAGTTGATGCTACGGCTAGCTATAGCTAGTCTAACCTACAGCTAGTTGATGCTACGGTTAGCTATAGCTAGTCTATCCTACAGCTAGTTGATGCTACGGTTAGCTATAGCTAGTCTAACCTACAGCTAGTTGATGCTACGGTTAGCTATAGCTAGTCTGTCCTACAGCTAGTTGATGCTACGGCTAGCTATAGCTAGTCTAACCTACAGCTAGTTGATGCTACGGTTAGCTATAGCTAGTCTGTCCTACAGCTAGTTGATGCTACGGCTAGCTATAGCTAGTCTGTCCTACAGCTAGTTGATGCTACGGTTAGCTATAGCTAGTCTGTCCTACAGCTAGTTGATGCTACGGCTAGCTATAGCTAGTCTAACCTACAGCTAGTTGATGCTACGGTTAGCTATAGCTAGTCTATCCTACAGCTAGTTGATGCTACGGCTAGCTATAGCTAGTCTATCCTACAGCTAGTTGATGCTACGGCTAGCTGTAGCTAGTCTATGCTACAGTTAGCTATAGCCAGTCTACTAAAACTTAAATTAAACAGTCTCATAGTCGCTTGTCCCTTTTTAATAGCCGGGCGACGGCACACATTTCAGCAAATAAATGCATTGTTTACAAGGTTTGTTTTAATGTGTTACATTTAATAGTTCAATAGTGATTTGAAAAAAATTACGGCAATCATCAGATATCACCATGAAAAAACTGCTAGCCGTTGGCTGCTAACTAGAAGCACAAAAACAGTCAACAACTTTGGGAGTATCAGACCCTTATAGAAGTCGGCCGATCGCCCTCTAGTGGTGAATATAAGAACTGCACAGTCAAAGGGGAGAATAATTATTCTGTCAAGGAAAGTATTTTATTTTTATTTTTCGCGAGAATAGAGGCACTCTAAGACAACAATGTGAAACAGTGTGTAAATGATAACACATTAGTGAATAAATGTATTCAAATGAATACAGGAAATGTATTAAAAAAAATACTGGAATTAAACATTCAAATTAGCAAAATTGAATTTTTTGGGCAAACCGACCAAATTCAAATCAATGTGAGTTAAGAACATATTCTTATATTCAATGATGGCCTAGAGTTCAGGGGCAGACTGACAGATTTGCACCTTGTCAGCTTGGGGGTTTGAACTTGCAACCTTCCGGTTACTAGTCCAATGCTCTAACCACTAGGCTACCCTGCTGCCCCATATATCTGTCATTTATTTCCTTTCACTTTATTTAACTAGGAAAATCAGTTAAAAACAAGTTCTTATTTTCAATGATGGCCTAGGAACAGTAGGTTAACTGCCTGTTCAGGGGCAGAACGTACCATGTACCATGTCAGCTCGGGGATTCGATCTTGCAACCTTTCGGTTACTAGTCCAACGCTCTAACCACTAGGCTAGTGGAACAGGGTAGATATTTCAATGTGCCTTTTGGTTTTATACACCAGCTGAAAATACGATATTTTATTGAAAAGCTATTTCACAAAGGTTTAGACCATGATTCTCGACACTGCTTGTTTTGTCACATAAACTGAAATTAGGCGAACTCTTCGAATTTTAGCAACCAAAAAATTACGTACCGATTTCTGCATAGTGCATTTCTTAAAATGGAAGTTTTACAGTATGCTACATCTAGTTGATCTACATGGCTACGCTATAGCTAGCCGACGCTACGATTAAGCTACATGGCTAAGCTACGCTATAGCTAGCCGATGCTAAGACTAGGCTACATGGCTAAGCTCCGCACGCTATAGCTAGCCGACGCTATGACTAGGCTACATGGCTAAGCTACGCACGCTATAGCTAGCCGACGCTACGACTAAGTTACATGGCTAAGCTACGCTATAGCTTGCCGACGCTACGACTAAGCTACAAGGCTAAGCTACGCTAGCAGATGCTAGGCTACTCCATGCGCTGCCCTGCCTGAGGCCACACGCCTGTCACCTGTTGTGTAAGTAAGATGTCCCTCCTCTCTCTGTGTCTCAGTGATGATGCTAATGCTAACATGGACGCTCAAACTACTAGTCGCCTGGCGGGATCTGGGGTTGAATATTCAGTCTCATGGACAATATTAATGTCAATATGAACGTTTGCTTCACAAATAGAACCTTTTGCTTGTGTTTCTGAGCTGTAGATATGCATCCTTCCTTCCTTTCCTTCCTAGTAAGGAATGATCTGACCAAGTTAGACTTGGATTGACCCTCACATGCCACAAAATCTGCTTTTTGTAAAGAAGATGTGAGTCCTCTCTGGTAGGGAGGAGTCAGATCAGTGATGACTCTCTGGTAGGGAGGAGTCAGGTCGGTGAGTCCTCTCTGGTAGGGAGGAGTCAGGTCGGTGAGTCCTCTCTGGTAGGGAGGAGTCAGATTGGTGATGACTCTCTGGTAGGGAGGAGTCAGATTGGTGATGACTCTCTGGTGGGGAGGAGTCAGATCAGTGATGACTCTCTGGTGGGGAGGAGTCAGATCGGTGATGACTCTGGTGGGGAGGAGTCAGATCGGTGATGACTCTGTTAGGGAGGAGTCAGGTCGGTGAGTCCTCTCTGTTAGGGAGGAGTCAGATCGGTGAGTCCTCTCTGGTAGGGAGGAGTCAGATCGGTGAGTCCTCTGGTAGGGAGGAGTCAGATCGGTGATGACTCTCTGGTGGGGAGGAGTCAGATCGGTGATGACTCTCTGGTGGGGAGGAGTCAGATCGGTGAGTCCTCTCTGGTAGGGAGGAGTCAGATTGGTGATGACTCTCTGGTGGGGAGGAGTCAGATCGGTGATGACTCTCTGGTAGGGAGGAGTCAGATCGGTGAGTCCTCTCTGGTGGGGAGGAGTCAGATCGGTGAGTCCTCTCTGGTGGGGAGGAGTCAGATCGGTGAGTCCTCTCTGGTGGGGAGGAGTCAGATCGGTGAGTCCTCTCTGGTGGGGAGGAGTCAGATCGGTGATGACTCTGGTGGGGAGGAGTCAGATCGGTGATGACTCTGGTGGGGAGGAGTCAGATCGGTGATGACTCTCTGGTGGGGAGGAGTCAGATCGGTGATGACTCTCTGGTGGGGAGTGAGGAAGGAAGGATGCGTACTGAGTGATTAACCAAATTTCGTCCGACGTCGGTTCAATTACTTGAATTCCATTTCGATCGGGTTTTTGTGAAATCAAATCATTCACAACAAAAATTAGGAAACTGTATGGGATGCTGGGTTGAAGGGAGTTGTAGTTCTCATTTAAGCAAATATTCAAACCTAGTTCAGTTCAGAAACTACAATCCCATAATCCACTGCGCCAGTTTTTTCCCTCAACTTGTCGCCTGCCTTCCCGCCTTTCGGACAACAGCTCCTCGTTATTAGGCCCGGAGACATGAGCATCTGGTCATTATATACAGACCTCTGGGCAGATAGACTGTTACATCTGATGTGCCTGTCTGTTTCTCTTCCTGTCTGTCTACCTGTCTGTTTCTCTTCCTGTCTGCCTACCTGTCTGTCTGTTTCTCTTCCTGTCTGCCTACCTGTCTGTCTGTTTCTCTTCCTGTCTGCCTACCTGTCTGTCTGTTTCTCTTCCTGTCTGCCTACCTGTCTGTCTGTTTCTCTTCCTGTCTGTCTACCTGTCTGTTTCTCTTCCTGTCTGTCTATCTGTCTGTTTCTCTTCCTGTCTGTCTACCTGTCTGTCTGTTTCTCTTCCTGTCTGTCTATCTGTCTGTTTCTCTTCCTGTCTGTCTATCTGTCTGTTTCTCTTCCTGTCTGTCTATCTGTCTGTTTCTCTTCCTGTCTGTCTACCTGTCTGTTTCTCTTCCTGTCTGTTTCTCTACCTGTCTGTTTCTCTTCCTGTCTGTTTCTCTTCCTGTCTGTCTACCTGTCTGTTTCTCTTCCTGTCTGTCTACCTGTCTGTTTCTCTTCCTGTCTGTCTACCTGTCTGTTTCTCTTCCTGTCTGTCTACCTGTCTGTTTCTCTTCCTGTCTGTCTACCTGTCTGTTTCTCTTCCTGTCTGTCTGTCTGTCTGTTTCTCTACCTGTCTATCTGTCTGTCTGTTTCTCTTCCTGTCTGTCTACCTGTCTGTTTCTCTTCCTGTCTGTACCTGTCTGTTTCTCTACCTGTCTGTTTCTCTTCCTGTCTGTTTCTCTTCCTGTCTGTCTACCTGTCTGTTTCTCTTCCTGTCTGTCTACCTGTCTGTTTCTCTTCCTGTCTATCTACCTGTCTGTTTCTCTTCCTGTCTGTCTACCTGTGTTTCTCTTCCTGTCTGTCTACCTGTCTGTTTCTCTTCCTGTCTGTCTACCTGTCTGTTTCTCTTCCTGTCTGTCTACCTGTCTGTTTCTCTTCCTGTCTGTCTACCTGTCTGTTTCTCTTCCTGTCTGTCTACCTGTCTGTTTCTCTTCCTGTCTGTCTACCTGTCTGTTTCTCTTCCTGTCTGTCTACCTGTCTGTTTCTCTTCCAGTCTGTCTACCTGTCTGTTTCTCTTCCTGTCTATCTACCTGTCTGTTTCTCTTCCTGTCTGTCTACCTGTGTTTCTCTTCCTGTCTGTCTACCTGTCTGTTTCTCTTCCTGTCTGTCTACCTGTCTGTTTCTCTTCCTGTCTGTCTACCTGTCTGTTTCTCTTCCAGTCTGTCTACCTGTCTGTTTCTCTTCCTGTCTATCTACCTGTCTGTTTCTCTTCCTGTCTGTCTACCTGTGTTTCTCTTCCTGTCTGTCTACCTGTCTGTTTCTCTTCCTGTCTGTCTACCTGTCTGTTTCTCTTCCTGTCTGTCTACCTGTCTGTTTCTCTTCCTGTCTGTCTACCTGTCTGTTTCTCTTCCTGTCTGTCTACCTGTCTGTTTCTCTTCCTGTCTGTCTACCTGTCTGTTTCTCTTCCTGTCTGTCTACCTGTCTGTTTCTCTTCCAGTCTGTCTACATGTCTGTTTCTCTTCCAGTCTGTCTACCTGTCTGTTTCTCTTCCTGTCTGTCTACCTGTCTGTTTCTCTTCCTGTCTATCTACCTGTCTGTTTCTCTTCCTGTCTGTCTACCTGTCTGTCTGTTTCTCTTCCTGTCTGTCTGTTTCTCTTCCTGTCTGTCTACCTGTCTGTTTCTCTACCTGTCTGTCTACCTGTCTGTTTCTCTTCCTGTCTGTACCTGTCTGTTTCTCTTCCTGTCTGTCTACCTGTCTGTTTCTCTTCCTGTCTGTCTACCTGTCTGTTTCTCTTCCTGTCTGTCTACCTGTCTGTTTCTCTTCCTGTCTGTCTACCTGTCTGTTTCTCTTCCTGTCTGTCTACCTGTCTGTTTCTCTTCCTGTCTGTCTACCTGTCTGTTTCTCTTCCTGTCTGTCTACCTGTCTGTTTCTCTTCCAGTCTGTCTACATGTCTGTTTCTCTTCCAGTCTGTCTACCTGTCTGTTTCTCTTCCTGTCTGTCTACCTGTCTGTTTCTCTTCCTGTCTATCTACCTGTCTGTTTCTCTTCCTGTCTGTCTACCTGTCTGTCTGTTTCTCTTCCTGTCTGTCTGTTTCTCTTCCTGTCTGTCTACCTGTCTGTTTCTCTACCTGTCTGTCTACCTGTCTGTTTCTCTTCCTGTCTGTACCTGTCTGTTTCTCTTCCTGTCTGTCTACCTGTCTGTTTCTCTACCTGTCTGTTTCTCTTCCTGTCTGTCTACCTGTCTGTTTCTCTTCCTGTCTGTCTACCTGTCTGTTTCTCTACCTGTTTATCTACCTGTCTGTGTCTCTTCCTGTCTATCTACCTGTCTGTTTCTCTTCCTGTCTGTCTACCTGTCTGTTTCTCTACCTGTCTGTCTACCGGTCTGTTTCTCTTCCTGTCTGTCTACCTGTCTGTTTCTCTACCTGTCTGTCTACCTGTCTGTTTCTCTTCCTGTCTGTACCTGTCTGTTTCTCTTCCTGTCTGTCTGTTTCTCTTCCTGTCTGTCTGTTTCTCTTCCTGTCTGTCTACCTGTCTGTTTCTCTTCCTGTCTATACCTGTCTGTTTCTCTTCCTGTCTGTCTACCTGTCTGTCTGTTTTTCTTCCTGTCTGTCTATACCTGTCTGTTTCTCTTCCTGTCTGTCTATACCTGTCTGTTTCTCTTCCTGTCTGTACCTGTCTGTTTCTCTTCCTGTCTGTCTGTTTCTCTTCCTGTCTGTCTGTTTCTCTTCCTGTCTGTCTACCTGTCTGTTTCTCTTCCTGTCTATACCTGTCTGTTTCTCTTCCTGTCTGTCTACCTGTCTGTCTGTTTTTCTTCCTGTCTGTCTATACCTGTCTGTTTCTCTTCCTGTCTGTCTACATGTCTGTCTGTTTCTCTTCCTGTCTATCTACCTGTCTGTTTCTCTTTCTGTCTGTCTATCTGTCTGTTTCTCTTCCTGTCTATCTACCTGTCTGTTTCTCTTCCTGTCTGTCTACCTGTCTGTCTGTTTCTCTTTCTGTCTGTCTATCTGTCTGTTTCTCTTCCTGTCTGTCTACCTGCCTGTTTCTCTTCCTGTCTATCGACCTGTCTGTCTGTTTCTCTTCCTGTCTGTCTATCGACCTGTCTGTCTGTCTGCTCCTAACCCTTACTTCCCTCTAACCAATCACAGCTCATCCTGTCTACAGCCATGGTTCTAACTCCTAACCCTTACTTCCCTCTAACCAATCACAACTCATCCTGTCTACAGCCATGGTCCTAACCCTTACTTCCCTCTAACCAATCACAGCTCATCCTGTCTACATGGTTCTAACTCCTAACCACTGGGCTGAGTCTCAATCCAGTAAGGTTCAGATGGCCCCCTATTCCCCATCTAGTGTACTACTATAGACCAGGGCCCCTATTCCCCATCTAGTGTACTACTATAGACCAGGGCCCATAGGGGTAGTGTACTACTATAGACCAGGGCCCATAGGGGTAGTGTACTACTATAGACCAGGGCCCCTATTCCCCATCTAGTGTACTACTATAGACCAGGGCCCCTATTCCCCATCTAGTGTACTACTATAGACCAGGCCCCCTATTCCCCATCTAGTGTACTACTATAGACCAGGGCCCATAGGGGTAGTGTACTACTATAGACCAGGCCCCCTATTCCCCATCTAGTGTACTACTATAGACCAGGGCCCCTATTCCCCATCTAGTGTACTACTATAGACCAGGGCCCATAGGGGTAGTGTACTACTATAGACCAGGTCCCCTATTCCCCATCTAGTGTACTACTATAGACCAGGGCCCATAGGGGTAGTGTACTACTGTAGACCAGGGCCCATAGGGGTAGAGTACTACTATAGACCAGGTCCCCTATTCCCCATCTAGTGTACTACTATAGACCAGGGCCCCTATTCCCCATCTAGTGTACTACTATAGACCAGGCCCCCTATTCCTCATCTAGTGTACGACTATAGACCAGGGCCCATAGGGGTAGTGTACTACTATAGACCAGGTCCCATAGGGGTAGTGTACTACTATAGACCAGGGCCCCTATTCCCCATCTAGTGTACTACTATAGACCAGGTCCCATAGGGGTAGTGTACTACTATAGACCAGGGCCCATAGGGGTAGTGTACTACTATAGACCAGGGTCCATAGGGGTAGAGTACTACTATAGACCAGGGCCCATAGGGGTAGTGTACTACTATAGACCAGGCCCCCTATTCCCCATCTAGTGTACTACTATAGACCAGGGCCCATAGGGGTAGTGTACTACTATAGACCAGGCCCCCTATTCCCCATCTAGTGTACTACTATAGACCAGGGCCCCTATTCCCCATCTAGTGTACTACTATAGACCAGGGCCCATAGGGGTAGTGTACTACTATAGACCAGGTCCCCTATTCCCCATCTAGTGTACTACTATAGACCAGGGCCCATAGGGGTAGTGTACTACTGTAGACCAGGGCCCATAGGGGTAGAGTACTACTATAGACCAGGTCCCCTATTCCCCATCTAGTGTACTACTATAGACCAGGGCCCCTATTCCCCATCTAGTGTACTACTATAGACCAGGCCCCCTATTCCTCATCTAGTGTACGACTATAGACCAGGGCCCATAGGGGTAGTGTACTACTATAGACCAGGTCCCATAGGGGTAGTGTACTACTATAGACCAGGGCCCCTATTCCCCATCTAGTGTACTACTATAGACCAGGGCCCATAGGGGTAGTGTACTACTATAGACCAGGCCCCCTATTCCCCATCTAGTGTACTACTATAGACCAGGGCCCCTATTCCCCATCTAGTGTACTACTATAGACCAGGCCCCCTATTCCCCATCTAGTGTACTACTATAGACCAGGGCCCATAGGGGTAGAGTACTACTATAGACCAGGGCCCCTATTTCCCATCTAGTGTACTACTATAGACCAGGTCCCCTATTCCCCATCTAGTGTACTACTATAGACCAGGGCCCCTATTCCCCATCTAGTGTACTACTATAGACCAGGGCCCATAGGGGTAGTGTACTACTATAGACCAGGGCCCATAGGGGTAGAGTACTACTATAGACCAGGGCCCCTATTCCCCATCTAGTGTACTACTGTAGACCAGGGCCCCTATTCCCCATCTAGTGTACTACTATAGACCAGGCCCCCTATTCC
Organism: Oncorhynchus masou masou; assembly: GCF_036934945.1. Lineage (NCBI taxonomy): Eukaryota > Metazoa > Chordata > Actinopteri > Salmoniformes > Salmonidae > Oncorhynchus > Oncorhynchus masou. The sequence goes on along the minus strand of NW_027016550.1, from coordinate 1,358,212 downwards.
CCATCTAGTGTACTACTATAGACCAGGGCCCCTATTTCCCATCTAGTGTACTACTATAGACCAGGGCCCATAGGGGTAGTGTACTACTATAGACCACGGCCCCTATTCCCCATCTAGTGTACTACTATAGACCAGGTCCCATAGGGGTAGTGTACTACTATAGACCAGGGTCCATAGGGGTAGTGTACTACTATAGACCAGGGTCCATAGGGGTAGTGTACTACTATAGACCAGGGCCCCTATTCCCCATCTAGTGTACTACTATAGACCAGGGCCCCTATTTCCCATCTAGTGTACTACTATAGACCAGGTCCCATAGGGGTAGTGTACTACTATAGACCAGGGTCCATAGGGGTAGTGTACTACTATAGACCAGGGTCCATAGGGGTAGTGTACTACTATAGACCAGGTCCCATAGGGGTAGAGTACTACTATAGACCAGGGCCCCTATTCCCCATCTAGTGTACTACTGTAGACCAGGGCCCCTATTCCCCATCTAGTGTACTACTATAGACCAGGGCCCCTATTCCCCATCTAGTGTACTACTATAGACCAGGTCCCATAGGGGTAGAGTACTACTATAGACCAGGTCCCATAGGGGTAGTGTACTACTATAGACCAGGTCCCCTATTCCCCATCTAGTGTACTACTATAGACCAGGGCCCATAGGGGTAGTGTACTACTATAGACCAGGTCCCCTATTCCCCATCTAGTGTACTACTATAGACCAGGTCCCATAGGGGTAGTGTACTACTATAGACCAGGTCCCATAGGGGTAGTGTACTACTATAGACCAGGTCCCATAGGGGTAGTGTACTACTATAGACCAGGGCCCCTATTCCCCATCTAGTGTACTACTATAGACCAGGTCCCCTATTCCCCATCTAGTGTACTACTATAGACCAGGGCCCATAGGGGTAGTGTACTACTATAGACCAGGTCCCATAGGGGTAGAGTACTACTATAGACCAGGGCCCATAGGGGTAGTGTACTACTATAGACCAGGGCCCATAGGGGTAGTGTACTACTATAGACCAGGGCCCCTATTCCCCATCTAGTGTACTACTATAGACCAGGGCCCATAGGGGTAGTGTACTACTATAGACCAGGGCCCATAGGGGTAGTGTACTACTATAGACCAGGGCCCATAGGGGTAGTGTACTACTATAGACCAGGGCCCCTATTCCCCATCTAGTGTACTACTATAGACCAGGGCCCATAGGGGTAGTGTACTACTATAGACCAGGGCCCCTATTCCCCATCTAGTGTACTACTATAGACCAGGCCCCCTATTCCCCATCTAGTGTACTACTATAGACCAGGGCCCATAGGGGTAGTGTACTACTATAGACCAGGGCCCCTATTCCCCATCTAGTGTACTACTGTAGACCAGGGCCCCTATTCCCCATCTAGTGTACTACTATAGACCAGGCCCCCTATTCCCCATCTAGTGTACTACTATAGACCAGGGCCCATAGGGGTAGTGTACTACTATAGACCAGGGCCCCTATTCCCCATCTAGTGTACTACTGTAGACCAGGGCCCCTATTCCCCATCTAGTGTACTACTATAGACCAGGTCCCCTATTCCCCATCTAGTGTACTACTATAGACCAGGTCCCCTATTCCCCATCTAGTGTACTACTATAGACCAGGGCCCATAGGGGTAGTGTACTACTATAGACCAGGGCCCATAGGGGTAGTGTACTACTATAGACCAGGTCCCCTATTCCCCATCTAGTGTACTACTATAGACCAGGGCCCCTATTCCCCATCTAGTGTACTACTATAGACCAGGGCCCATAGGGGTAGTGTACTACTATAGACCAGGCCCCCTATTCCCCATCTAGTGTACTACTATAGACCAGGTCCCCTATTCCCCATCTAGTGTACTACTATAGACCAGGTCCCCTATTCCCCATCTAGTGTACTACTATAGACCAGGGCCCATAGGGGTAGTGTACTACTATAGACCAGGGCCCATAGGGGTAGTGTACTACTATAGACCAGGCCCCCTATTCCCCATCTAGTGTACTACTATAGACCAGGGCCCATAGGGGTAGTGTACTACTATAGACCAGGTCCCCTATTCCCCATCTAGTGTACTACTATAGACCAGGTCCCCTATTCCCCATCTAGTGTACTACTATAGACCAGGTCCCCTATTCCCCATCTAGTGTACTACTATAGACCAGGGCCCATAGGGGTAGTGTACTACTATAGACCAGGCCCCCTATTCCCCATCTAGTGTACTACTATAGACCAGGTCCCCTATTCCCCATCTAGTGTACTACTATAGACCAGGTCCCCTATTCCCCATCTAGTGTACTACTATAGACCAGGGCCCATAGGGGTAGTGTACTACTATAGACCAGGCCCATAGGGGTAGTGTACTACTATAGACCAGGCCCCCTATTCCCCATCTAGTGTACTACTATAGACCAGGGCCCATAGGGGTAGTGTACTACTATAGACCAGGTCCCCTATTCCCCATCTAGTGTACTACTATAGACCAGGTCCCCTATTCCCCATCTAGTGTACTACTATAGACCAGGTCCCCTATTCCCCATCTAGTGTACTACTATAGACCAGGGCCCATAGGGGTAGTGTACTACTATAGACCAGGGCCCATAGGGGTAGTGTACTACTATAGACCAGGGCCCCTATTCCCCATCTAGTGTACTACTATAGACCAGGGCCCCTATTCCCCATCTAGTGTACTACTATAGACCAGGCCCCCTATTCCCCATCTAGTGTACTACTATAGACCAGCGCCCATAGGGGTAGTGTACTACTATAGACCAGGTCCCCTATTCCCCATCTAGTGTACTACTATAGACCAGCGCCCATAGGGGTAGTGTACTACTATAGACCAGGTCCCCTATTCCCCATCTAGTGTACTACTATAGACCAGGCCCCCTATTCCCCATCTAGTGTACTACTATAGACCATGGCCCCTATTCCCCATCTAGTGTACTACTATAGACCAGGTCCCATAGGGGTAGTGTACTACTATAGACCAGGGTCCATAGGGGTAGTGTACTACTATAGACCAGGTCCCCTATTCCCCATCTAGTGTACTACTATAGACCAGGGCCCATAGGGGTAGTGTACTACTATAGACCAGGGCCCCTATTCCCCATCTAGTGTACTACTATAGACCAGGGCCCCTATTCCCCATCTAGTGTACTACTATAGACCAGGGCCCATAGGGGTAGTGTACTACTATAGACCAGGGCCCCTATTCCCCATCTAGTGTACTACTATAGACCAGGTCCCATAGGGGTAGAGTACTACTATAGACCAGGTCCCATAGGGGTAGAGTACTACTATAGACCAGGTCCCCTATTCCCCATCTAGTGTACTACTATAGACCAGGGCCCCTATTCCCCATCTAGAGTACTACTATAGACCAGGGCCCCTATTCCCCATCTAGTGTACTACTATAGACCAGGGCCCCTATTCCCCATCTAGTGTACTACTATAGACCAGGTCCCATAGGGGTAGTGTACTACTATAGACCAGGTCCCATAGGGGTAGTGTACTACTATAGACCAGGTCCCATAGGGGTAGTGTACTACTATAGACCAGGCCCCCTATTCCCCATCTAGTGTACTACTATAGACCAGGTCCCCTATTCCCCATCTAGTGTACTACTATAGACCAGGTCCCCTATTCCCCATCTAGTGTACTACTATAGACCAGGGCCCATAGGGGTAGTGTACTACTATAGACCAGGGCCCATAGGGGTAGTGTACTACTATAGACCAGGGCCCCTATTCCCCATCTAGTGTACTACTATAGACCAGGGCCCCTATTCCCCATCTAGTGTACTACTATAGACCAGGGCCCATAGGGGTAGTGTACTACTATAGACCAGGGCCCATAGGGGTAGTGTACTACTATAGACCAGGGCCCATAGGGGTAGTGTACTACTATAGACCAGGGCCCCTATTCCCCATCTAGTGTACTACTATAGACCAGGCCCCCTATTCCCCATCTAGTGTACTACTATAGACCAGGTCCCCTATTCCCCATCTAGTGTACTACTATAGACCAGGCCCCCTATTCCCCATCTAGTGTACTACTATAGACCAGGGCCCCTATTCCCCATCTAGTGTACTACTATAGACCAGGTCCCATAGGGGTAGTGTACTACTATAGACCAGGGTCCATAGGGGTAGTGTACTACTATAGACCAGGTCCCATAGGGGTAGAGTACTACTATAGACCAGGTCCCATAGGGGTAGTGTACTACTATAGACCAGGTCCCATAGGGGTAGAGTACTACTATAGACCAGGTCCCATAGGGGTAGTGTACTACTATAGACCAGGGCCCATAGGGGTAGTGTACTACTATAGACCAGGGCCCCTATTCCCCATCTAGAGTACTACTATAGACCAGGGCCCCTATTCCCCATCTAGTGTACTACTATAGACCAGGGCCCCTATTCCCCATCTAGTGTACTACTATAGACCAGGGCCCCTATTCCCCATCTAGTGTACTACTATAGACCAGGGCCCCTATTCCCCATCTAGTGTACTACTATAGACCAGGTCCCCTATTCCCCATCTAGTGTACTACTATAGACCAGGTCCCATAGGGGTAGTGTACTACTATAGACCAGGTCCCATAGGGGTAGTGTACTACTATAGACCAGGTCCCATAGGGGTAGTGTACTACTATAGACCAGGCCCCCTATTCCCCATCTAGTGTACTACTATAGACCAGGTCCCCTATTCCCCATCTAGTGTACTACTATAGACCAGGGCCCATAGGGGTAGTGTACTACTATAGACCAGGGCCCCTATTCCCCATCTAGTGTACTACTATAGACCAGGCCCCCTATTCCCCATCTAGTGTACTACTATAGACCAGGGCCCCTATTCCCCATCTAGTGTACTACTATAGACCAGGCCCCCTATTCCTCATCTAGTGTACTACTATAGACCAGGGCCCCTATTCCCCATCTAGTGTACTACTATAGACCAGTGCCCCTATTCCCCATCTAGTGTACTACTATAGACCAGGTCCCCTATTCCCCATCTAGTGTACTACTATAGACCAGGGCCCATAGGGGTAGTGTACTACTATAGACCAGGTCCCATAGGGGTAGTGTACTACTATAGACCAGGGCCCATAGGGGTAGTGTACTACTATAGACCAGGCCCCCTATTCCCCATCTAGTGTACTACTATAGACCAGGGCCCCTATTCCCCATCTAGTGTACTACTATAGACCAGGTCCCCTATTCCCCATCTAGTGTACTACTATAGACCAGGGCCCCTATTCCCCATCTAGTGTACTACTATAGACCAGGTCCCCTATTCCCCATCTAGTGTACTACTATAGACCAGGGCCCATAGGGGTAGTGTACTACTATAGACCAGGGCCCATAGGGGTAGTGTACTACTATAGACCAGGGCCCATAGGGGTAGTGTACTACTATAGACCAGGGCCCCTATTCCCCATCTAGTGTACTACTATAGACCAGGCCCCCTATTCCCCATCTAGTGTACTACTATAGACCAGCGCCCATAGGGGTAGTGTACTACTATAGACCAGGTCCCCTATTCCCCATCTAGTGTACTACTATAGACCAGCGCCCATAGGGGTAGTGTACTACTATAGACCAGGTCCCCTATTCCCCATCTAGTGTACTACTATAGACCAGGCCCCCTATTCCCCATCTAGTGTACTACTATAGACCAGGCCCCCTATTCCCCATCTAGTGTACTACTATAGACCAGGGCCTCTATTCCCCATCTAGTGTACTACTATAGACCAGGTCCCATAGGGGTAGTGTACTACTATAGACCAGGGTCCATAGGGGTAGTGTACTACTATAGACCAGGTCCCATAGGGGTAGTGTACTACTATAGACCAGGGTCCATAGGGGTAGTGTACTACTATAGACCAGGGTCCATAGGGGTAGTGTACTACTATAGACCAGGGTCCATAGGGGTAGTGTACTACTATAGACCAGGTCCCATAGGGGTAGTGTACTACTATAGACCAGGTCCCATAGGGGTAGTGTACTACTATAGACCAGGTCCCATAGGGGTAGAGTACTACTATAGACCAGGTCCCCTATTCCCCATCTAGTGTACTACTATAGACCAGGGCCCCTATTCCCCATCTAGTGTACTACTATAGACCAGGTCCCCTATTCCCCATCTAGTGTACTACTATAGACCAGGGCCCATAGGGGTAGTGTACTACTATAGACCAGGGCCCATAGGGGTAGTGTACTACTATAGACCAGGCCCCCTATTCCCCATCTAGTGTACTACTATAGACCAGGGCCCCTATTCCCCATCTAGTGTACTACTATAGACCAGGTCCCCTATTCCCCATCTAGTGTACTACTATAGACCAGGGCCCCTATTCCCCATCTAGTGTACTACTATAGACCAGGTCCCCTATTCCCCATCTAGTGTACTACTATAGACCAGGGCCCATAGGGGTAGTGTACTACTATAGACCAGGGCCCATAGGGGTAGTGTACTACTATAGACCAGGGCCCATAGGGGTAGTGTACTACTATAGACCAGGGCCCCTATTCCCCATCTAGTGTACTACTATAGACCAGGCCCCCTATTCCCCATCTAGTGTACTACTATAGACCAGCGCCCATAGGGGTAGTGTACTACTATAGACCAGGTCCCCTATTCCCCATCTAGTGTACTACTATAGACCAGCGCCCATAGGGTTAGTGTACTACTATAGACCAGGTCCCCTATTCCCCATCTAGTGTACTACTATAGACCAGGCCCCCTATTCCCCATCTAGTGTACTACTATAGACCAGGCCCCCTATTCCCCATCTAGTGTACTACTATAGACCAGGGCCTCTATTCCCCATCTAGTGTACTACTATAGACCAGGTCCCATAGGGGTAGTGTACTACTATAGACCAGGGTCCATAGGGGTAGTGTACTACTATAGACCAGGTCCCATAGGGGTAGTGTACTACTATAGACCAGGGTCCATAGGGGTAGTGTACTACTATAGACCAGGGTCCATAGGGGTAGTGTACTACTATAGACCAGGGTCCATAGGGGTAGTGTACTACTATAGACCAGGTCCCATAGGGGTAGTGTACTACTATAGACCAGGTCCCATAGGGGTAGTGTACTACTATAGACCAGGTCCCATAGGGGTAGAGTACTACTATAGACCAGGTCCCCTATTCCCCATCTAGTGTACTACTATAGACCAGGGCCCCTATTCCCCATCTAGAGTACTACTATAGACCAGGGCCCCTATTCCCCATCTAGTGTACTACTATAGACCAGGGCCCCTATTCCCCATCTAGTGTACTACTATAGACCAGGGCCCCTATTCCCCATCTAGTGTACTACTATAGACCAGGGCCCATTGTGGTAGTGTACTACTATAGACCAGGGCCCCTATTCCCCATCTAGTGTACTACTATAGACCAGGTCCCATAGGGGTAGTGTACTACTATAGACCAGGTCCCATAGGGGTGGTGTACTACTATAGACCAGGTCCCATAGGGGTAGTGTACTACTATAGACCAGGCCCCCTATTCCCCATCTAGTGTACTACTATAGACCAGGTCCCCTATTCCCCATCTAGTGTACTACTATAGACCAGGGCCCATAGGGGTAGTGTACTACTATAGACCAGGGCCCCTATTCCCCATCTAGTGTACTACTATAGACCAGGCCCCCTATTCCCCATCTAGTGTACTACTATAGACCAGGGCCCATATGGGTAGTGTACTACTATAGACCAGGGCCCCTATTCCCCATCTAGTGTACTACTATAGACCAGGCCCCCTATTCCCCATCTAGTGTACTACTATAGACCAGGGCCCCTATTCCCCATCTAGTGTACTACTATAGACCAGGGCCCCTATTCCCCATCTAGTGTACTACTATAGACCAGGGCCCATAGGGGTAGAGTACTACTATAGACCAGGGCCCATAGGGGTAGTGTACTACTATAGACCAGGGCCCCTATTCCCCATCTAGTGTACTACTATAGACCAGGCCCCCTATTCCCCATCTAGTGTACTACTATAGACCAGGTCCCATAGGGGTAGTGTACTACTATAGACCAGGGCCCATAGGGGTAGTGTACTACTATAGACCAGGCCCCCTATTCCCCATCTAGTGTACTACTGTAGACCAGGGCCCCTATTCCCCATCTAGTGTACTACTATAGACCAGGGCCCCTATTCCCCATCTAGTGTACTACTATAGACCAGGTCCCATAGGGGTAGTGTACTACTATAGACCAGGTCCCATAGGGGTAGTACTACTATAGACCAGGGCCCCTATTCCCCATCTAGTGTACTACTATAGACCAGGCCCCCTATTCCCCATCTAGTGTACTACTATAGACCAGGCCCCCTATTCCCCATCTAGTGTACTACTATAGACCAGGTCCCCTATTCCCCATCTAGTGTACTACTATAGACAAGGGCCCATAGGGGTAGAGTACTACTATAGACCAGGGCCCATAGGGGTAGTGTATAGGGAATAAGGGTAGTGTATCGGGGTAGTGTGTAGGGAATAGGGGTAGTGTGTAGGGAATAGGGGTAGTGTGTAGGGAATAGGGGTAGTGTGTAGGGAATAGGGGTAGTGTGTAGGGAATAGGGGTAGTGTGTAGTGTGTAGGGAATAGGTGTAGGGAATAGGGGTAGTGTGTAGGGAATAGGGGTAGTGTGTAGGGAATAGTGGTAGTGTGTAGGGAATAGGGGTAGTGTGTAGGGAATAGGGGTAGTATATAGGGGTAGTGTGTAGGGAATAGGGGTAGTATATAGGGGTAGTGTATAGGGAATAGGGGAAGTGTATAGGGAATAGGGGTAGTGTATAGGGGTAGTGTATAGGGAATAGGGGTAGTGTATAGGGGTAGTGTATAGGGAATAGGGGTAGTGTGTAGGGAATAGGGGTAGGGAATAGGGGTAGTGTGTAGGGAATAGGGGTAGTGTGTAGGGAATAGGGGTAGTGTGTAGGGAATAGGGGTAGTGTGTAGGGAATAGGGGTAGTGTGTAGGGAATAGGGGTAGTATATAGGGGTAGTGTATAGGGAATAGGGGTAGTGTATAGGGAATAGGGGTAGTGTATAGGGAATAGGGGTAGTGTATAGGGAATAGGGGTAGTGTATAGTGAATAGGGGAAGTGTGTATGGAATAGGGGTAGTGTATAGGGGTAGTGTGTAGGGAATAGGGGTAGTGTGTAGGGAATAGGGGTAGTGAATATGGGTAGTGTATAGGGAATATGGGTAGTGTATATGGAATAGGGGTAGTATATAGGGGTAGTGTGTAGGGAATAGGGATAGTATATAGGGGTAGTGTGTAGGGAATAGGGGTAGTATATAGGGGCAGTGTGTAGGGAATAGGGGTAGTATATAGGGGTAGTGTATAGGGAATAGGGGTAGTGTATAGGGGTAGTGTGTAGGGAATAGGGGTAGTATATAGGGGTAGTGTATAGGGAATAGGGGTAGTGTATAGGGAATAGGGGTAGTGTATAGGGAATAGGGGTAGTGTATAGTGAATAGGGGAAGTGTGTATGGAATAGGGGTAGTGTATAGGGGTAGTGTGTAGGGAATAGGGGTAGTGTGTAGGGAATAGGGGTAGTGTGTAGGGAATAGGGGTAGTGAATATGGGTAGTGTATATGGAATAGGGGTAGTATATAGGGGTAGTGTATAGGGAATAGGGGTAGTATATAGGGGTAGTGTGTAGGGAATAGGGGTGGTATATAGGGGTAGTGTGTAGGGAATAGGGGTAGTGTGTAGGGAATAGGGGTAGTATATAGGGGTAGTGTGTAGGGAATAGGGGTAGTATATAGGGGTAGTGTATAGGGAATAGGGGTAGTGTATAGGGAATAGGGGTAGTGTGTAGTGAATAGGGGTAGTATATAGGGGTAGTGTATAGTGAATAGGGGTAGTGTATAGGGAATAGGGGTAGTGTGTAGGGAATAGGGGTAGTGTGTAGGGAATAGGGGTAGTGTATAGGGAATAGGGGTAGTGTATAGGGGTAGTGTGTAGGGAATAGGGGTAGTGTATAGGGGTAGTGTGTAGGGAATAGGTGTGGTCTCCTATCCAGCCGTTTCAGACCTGTGGAGGGAAGGAAGAGAGCAACGAATTGGATCAAGACAGACCTGCCAGCACCCCTCTGATTGGCTCTGTTCTGCCTGTCTGTCTGTCTGTCTGCTAGACAGCTCTGTCTGTCTGTCTGGTCTGTTCCGTCTGTCTGCTAGACAGCTCTGTCTATCTGTCTGGTCTGTTCCGTCTGTCTGCTAGACAGCTCTGTCTATCTGTTCTGTCTGTCTGCCTGCCTGTCTGTCTGCTAGACAGTTCTGTCTGTCTGTCTGTCTGTCTGCTAGACAGTTCTCTCTGTCTGTCTCTGTCTGTCTGTCTGCTAGACAGTTCTGTCTGTCTGTCTGCTAGCAGTATACTAACAACAGAGGAATTGGGTACATTTACATTACACCCCCCCTCACCCTCTTTCCCTCACCCCCCTCTCTCCCTTTCTCCCCCACCCCCCCTCTCTCCCTCACCCCCCCTCTTTCTCTCACCCCCCCCTCTTTCCCTCACCCCCCCTCTTTCCCTCACCCCCCCCCTCTTTCACCTCACCCCCTCTCCCCTTTCTCCCTCACCCCCCTTTCTCCCTCACCCCCCCTTCTCCCTCACCCCCCTTCTCCCTCACCCCCTTCTCCCTCACCCCCCCTTTCTCCCTCACCCTCCCCTCTCTCCCTTTCTCCCTCACCCTCCCCTCTCCCTCCCCCTTCTCCCCCTCACCCCCCTTCTCCCTCACCCCCCTTCTCCCCTCACCCCCTTCTCCCTCACCCCCCCTTTCTCCCTCACCCTCCCCTCTCTCCCTTCTCCCTCACCCTCCCCTCTCTCCCTTTCTCCCTCACCCCCCTCTCCCCTTTCTCCCTCACCCCCCCTCTTTCCCTCACCCCCCCTCTCTCCCTTTCTCCCTCACTCTCCCCTCTCTCCCTTTCTCCCTCACCCTCCCCTCTCTCCCTTTCTCCCTCACCCTCCCCCCTCTCTCTCCCTCACCCACCCTCTTTCACTAACCCCCCCTCTCTCTCTCGCTCCCTCACCCCCCCTCTTCTCCCTCACCCACCCTAATACTACAGTAATGCTACAGTAATGCTACAGTAATGCTACAGTGATACTACAGTAATGCTACAGTGATACTACAGTAATACTACAGTAATACTACAGTGATACTGCAGTGATGCTACAGTAATGCTACAGTAATACTACAGTAATGCTACAGTGATACTACAGTAATGCTACAGTGATACTACAGTAATGCTACAGTGACACTACAGTAATGCTACAGTGATACTACAGTAATGCTACAGTGATACTACAGTAATGCTACAGTAATGCTACAGTAATGCTACAGTAATGCTACAGTGATACTACAGTAATTCTGCAGTAATGCCACAGTAATACTACAGTAATGCTACAGTAATGCTACAGTGATACTACAGTAATACTACAGTGATACTACAGTAATACTACAGTGATACTACAGTGATACTACAGTGATACTACAGTAATACTGCAGTAATGCTACAGTAATACTGCAGTAATACTACAGACATACATACCTGATGTTGGAGTTCCACTCTGTGATCCTGAGAGTCAATAATCTCTCTCTCTGTCACAGAGTCCTCCACTGAGGAGGACGATGATGAGGAAGAGTCGTCGTGCTCCGAGGGGAGTGAGCTGGAGGAGAGTGGGTTGGGCCTGCTGGCCAGGTTCGCAGCCAGCGCCCTCCCGGTCAACCCCGTCCCCCTGCCCCATCTCCACGACAACAAACACCGTAGCAGGCAAAGCATTCTGGGTAAGCGAAAGAGATTTGGACGTGTGAATTCCATTGTAACCTTGTCAGAGGTGCCGTTTACTACGTTTCTACCACCTGTGTGTGTCCTCTAGGTTCTGGTTCTGGTTCTGACCTGTGTGTGTGTCCTCTAGGTTCTGGTTCTGGTTCTGACCTGTGTGTGTGTCCTCTAGGTTCTGGTTCTGGTTCTGACCTGTGTGTGTCCTCTAGGTTCTGGTTCTGGTTCTGACCTGTGTGTGTCCTCTAGGTTCTGGTTCTGGTTCTGACCTGTGTGTGTCCTCTAGGTTCTGGTTCTGGTTCTGGTTCTGACCTGTGTGTGTCCTCTAGGTTCTGGTTCTGACCTGTGTGTGTCCTCTAGGTTCTGGTTCTGGTTCTGGTTCTGACCTGTGTGTGTGTCCTCTAGGTTCTGGTTCTGGTTCTGGCCTGTGTGTGTGTGTCCTCTAGGTTCTGGTTCTGACCTGTGTGTGTGTCCTCTAGGTTCTGGTTCTGGTTCTGACCTGTGTGTGTGTCCTCTAGGTTCTGGTTCTGGTTCTGACCTGTGTGTGTGTCCTCTAGGTTCTGGTTCTGGTTCTGACCTGTGTGTGTGTCCTCTAGGTTCTGGTTCTGACCTGTGTGTGTGTCCTCTAGGTTCTGGTTCTGGTTCTGACCTGTGTGTGTGTGTCCTCTAGGTTCTGGTTCTGGATCTGACCTGTGTGTGTGTCCTCTAGGTTCTGGTTCTGGTTCTGACCTGTGTGTGTGTCCTCTAGGTTCTGGTTCTGACCTGTGTGTGTGTCCTCTAGGTTCTGGTTCTGGTTCTGACCTGTGTGTGTGTCCTCTAGGTTCTGGTTCTGGTTCTGACCTGTGTGTGTGTGTGTCCTCTAGGTTCTGGTTCTGACCTGTGTGTGTGTCCTCTAGGTTCTGGTTCTGGTTCTGGTTCTGACCTGTGTGTGTGTCCTCTAGGTTCTGGTTCTGGTTC
>NW_027016550.1:1295426-1342926 GCF_036934945.1 Oncorhynchus masou masou | reverse complement strand
ATGTGGTGTGTGTGTGATGGTGTGTGGGTATGTGGTGTGTGATGGTGTGTGATGGTGTGTGTGTGTGTGATGGTGTGTGTGTATGTGGTGTGTGATGGTGTATGTGTGTTCTAACTTGCTTGTGTGTGTGTGTGTGAGTGTGTTCTAACTTGCTTGTGTGTGTGTATGTGGTGTGTGTGTGTGTGTTCTAACTTGCTTGTTTCTGTGTGTGTGTTAAACAGAAGAAGAGGCTGAAGGACTCTCCCCTGACCCCGCCCTCTCTGTCTAGTCCAATCACAGAGAGCCCGTTAGCCCCTCCCCTCAGCCCTGCACGCAAGAGCCAATCAAAAGCCAAGGCTAAACCCCGAGAGGTCTGTGTACTGCCACGTTCCATCCTGATAAATTATCCTTCTGGTGTTACGTACAACTGCCTCAGATATGACAACTCTCTGTGTGTGTGTGTGTGTGTGTGTGTGTGTGTGTGTGTGTGTGTGTGTGTGTGTGTGTGTGTGTGTGTGTGTGTGTGTGTGTGTGTGTGTGTCAACAGGCTCGTGGAGCGGTCAGTAGGCTGATGAAGAGTATGGAGGCTGATGAAGACTTCGAACCCAGTCAGGACAGCAGCTTCTCCGAAGACGATGGACCTCCTCCGTCACACAGCAGTCTGGCAGAGAGGACCCTGTCGTCTGGTTAGTTGACTGGTTATGTAGATATCAGTCTGGCAGAGAGGACCCTGTCGTCTGGTTATGTAGATATCAGTCTGGCAGAGAGGACCCTGTCGTCTGGTTAGTTGACTGGTTATGTAGACATCAGTCTGGCTGAGAGGACCCTGTCGTCTGGTTAGTTGACTGGTTATGTAGACATCAGTCTGGCTGAGAGGACCCTGTCGTCTGGTTAGTTGACTGGTTATGTAGATATCAGTCTGGCAGAGAGGACCCTGTCGTCTGGTTAGTTGACTGGTTATGTAGATATCAGTCTGGCAGAGAGGACCCTGTCGTCTGGTTAGTTGACTGGTTATGTAGACATCAGTCTGGCAGAGAGGACCCTGTCGTCTGGTTGGTTGACTGGTTATGTAGATATCAGTCTGGCTGAGAGGACCCTGTCGTCTGGTTAGTTGACTGGTTATGTAGACATCAGTCTGGCAGAGAGGACCCTGTCGTCTGGTTAGTTGACTGGTTATGTAGACATCAGTCTGGCTGAGAGGACCCTGTCGTCTGGTTAGTTGACTGGTTATGTAGACATCAGTCTGGCAGAGAGGACCCTGTCGTCTGGTTAGTTGACTGGTTATGTAGACATCAGTCTGGCTGAGAGGACCCTGTCGTCTGGTTAGTTGACTGGTTATGTAGACATCAGTCTGGCAGAGAGGACCCTGTCGTCTGGTTAGTTGACTGGTTATGTAGATATCAGTCTGGCTGAGAGGACCCTGTCGTCTGGTTAGTTGACTGGTTATGTAGATATCAGTCTGGCAGAGAGGACCCTGTCGTCTGGTTAGTTGACTGGTTATGTAGACATCAGTCTGGCAGAGAGGACCCTGTCGTCTGGTTAGTTGACTGGTTATGTAGATATCAGTCTGGCTGAGAGGACCCTGTCGTCTGGTTAGTTGACTGGTTATGTAGATATCAGTCTGGCAGAGAGGACCCTGTCGTCTGGTTAGTTGACTGGTTATGTAGATATCAGTCTGGCAGAGAGGACCCTGTCGTCTGGTTAGTTGACTGGTTATGTAGATATCAGTCTGGCTGAGAGGACCCTGTCGTCTGGTTAGTTGACTGGTTATGTAGACATCAGTCTGGCTGAGAGGACCCTGTCGTCTGGTTGGTTGACTGGTTATGTAGATATCAGTCTGGCAGAGAGGACCCTGTCGTCTGGTTGGTTGACTGGTTATGTAGACAGCAGTCTGGCAGAGAGGACCCTGTCGTCTGGTTAGTTGACTGGTTATGTAGATATCAGTCTGGCTGAGAGGACCCTGTCGTCTGGTTAGTTGACTGGTTATGTAGATATCAGTCTGGCAGAGAGGACCCTGTCGTCTGGTTAGTTGACTGGTTATGTAGATATCAGTCTGGCTGAGAGGACCCTGTCGTCTGGTTAGTTGACTGGTTATGTAGACATCAGTCTGGCTGAGAGGACCCTGTCGTCTGGTTGGTTGACTGGTTATGTAGATATCAGTCTGGCAGAGAGGACCCTGTCGTCTGGTTGGTTGACTGGTTATGTAGACAGCAGTCTGGCAGAGAGGACCCTGTCGTCTGGTTAGTTGACTGGTTATGTAGACAGCAGTCTGGCAGAGAGGACCCTGTCGTCTGGTTAGTTGACTGGTTATGTAGACATCAGTCTGGCAGAGAGGACCCTGTCGTCTGGTTAGTTGACTGGTTATCTAGACATCAGTCTGGCTGAGAGGACCCTGTCGTCTGGTTAGTTGACTGGTTATGTAGATATCAGTCTGGCAGAGAGGACCCTGTCGTCTGGTTAGTTGACTGGTTATGTAGATATCAGTCTGGCGGAGAGGACCCTGTCGTCTGGTTAGTTGACTGGTTATGTAGATATCAGTCTGGCGGAGAGGACCCTGTCGTCTGGTTAGTTGACTGGTTATGTAGATATCAGTCTGGCAGAGAGGACCCTGTCGTCTGGTTAGTTGACTGGTTATGTATATATCAGTCTGGCAGAGAGGACCCTGTCGTCTGGTTAGTTGACTGGTTATGTAGACAGCAGTCTGGCAGAGAGGACCCTGTCGTCTGGTTAGTTGACTGGTTATGTAGACAGCAGTCTGGCAGAGAGGACCCTGTCGTCTGGTTAGTTGACTGGTTATGTAGACAGCAGTCTGGCAGAGAGGACCCTGTCGTCTGGTTAGTTGACTGGTTATGTAGACATCAGTCTGGCAGAGAGGACCCTGTCGTCTGGTTAGTTGACTGGTTATGTAGACAGCAGTCTGGCAGAGAGGACCCTGTCGTCTGGTTAGTTGACTGGTTATGTAGACATCAGTCTGGCTGAGAGGACCCTGTCGTCTGGTTAGTTGACTGGTTATGTAGACATCAGTCTGGCGGAGAGGACCCTGTCGTCTGGTTAGTTGACTGGTTATGTAGATATCAGTCTGGCGGAGAGGACCCTGTCGTCTGGTTAGTTGACTGGTTATGTAGACATCAGTCTGGCAGAGAGGACCCTGTCGTCTGGTTAGTTGACTGGTTATGTAGACATCAGTCTGGCAGAGAGGACCCTGTCGTCTGGTTAGTTGACTGGTTATGTAGACATCAGTCTGGCAGAGAGGACCCTGTCGTCTGGTTAGTTGACTGGTTATGTAGACATCAGTCTGGCTGAGAGGACCCTGTCGTCTGGTTAGTTGACTGGTTATGTAGATATCAGTCTGGCTGAGAGGACCCTGTCGTCTGGTTAGTTGACTGGTTATGTAGATATCAGTCTGGCAGAGAGGACCCTGTCGTCTGGTTAGTTGACTGGTTATGTAGATATCAGTCTGGCAGAGAGGACCCTGTCGTCTGGTTAGTTGACTGGTTATGTAGATATCAGTCTGGCTGAGAGGACCCTGTCGTCTGGTTAGTTGACTGGTTATGTAGTTACGTTGGTGTGTATATATCAGTCTGGCAGAGAGGACCCTGTCGTCTGGTTAGTTGACTGGTTATGTAGACATCAGTCTGGCAGAGAGGACCCTGTCGTCTGGTTAGTTGACTGGTTATGTAGACAGCAGTCTGGCAGAGAGGACCCTGTCGTCTGGTTAGTTGACTGGTTATGTAGATATCAGTCTGGCTGAGAGGACCCTGTCGTCTGGTTAGTTGACTGGTTATGTATATATCAGTCTGGCTGAGAGGACCCTGTCGTCTGGTTAGTTGACTGTCGTCCGATTGATCTGTATACTGATATTGGTGTGTATATTGATATTGATCTGTATACTGATATTGGTGTGTATATTGATATTGGTGTGTATATTGATATTGGTGTGTATACTGATATTGGTGTGTATATTGATATTGGTGTGTATATTGATATTGGTGTATATATTGATATTGGTGTGTATACTGATATTGGTGTGTATATTGATATTGGTGTGTATATTGATATTGGTGTGTATATTGATTTGTTGGTGTGTATACTGATATTGGTGTGTATATTGATATTGGTGTGTATACTGATATTTGTGTGTATATTGATATTGGTGTGTATATTGACATTGGTGTGTATATTGATATTGGTGTGTATATTGATATTGGTGTGTATATTGATATTGGTGTGTATATTGACATTGGTGTGTATATTGACATTGGTGTGTATATTGATATTGGTGTGTATATTGATATTGGTGTGTATATTGATATTGGTGTGTATACTGATATTGGTGTGTATATTGATATTGGTCTGTATTTTGATACTTTAGACCCTTTGACTTTTTTCACATTTTGTTTAGTTTTTGTCCTTTTTCTAAAATGCATTAAATTGCTGTTTTTTAAAATGTATTTTTAAAAAGTTACCTTGTTTCCATAATTATTCAGACCCTTTGCGATGGGACTCAATTGAGCTCAGGTACTTCCTGTTTCTATTGATCATCCTTGAGATGTTTCTGCAACTTGATTGGAGTCCACCTTCCATTGATTGGACATGATTTGGAAAGGCACACCTGTCTATATAAGGTCACACAGCTGACAGTACATGTCAGATCAAAAACCAAGCCATGAGGCTGAAGGAATTGTCCGTAGAGCTACAAGACAGGATAGTTTTGAGGCACAGATCTGGGGAAGGGAACCAAAAACGTTCTGCAGCATTGAAGGTCCCCAAGAACACAGTGACCTCCATCATTCTGAAATGGAAGAAGTTTGGAACCACCAAGACTCTTCCTGGACCTGGCCGCCCGGCCAACTGAGCAATCGGGGAAGAAGGACCTTGGTCAGGGAGGTGACCAAGAACCCAATGGTCACTCTGAAGGAGCTCCAGAGTTCCTCTGTGGAGATGGGAGGACCTTCCAGAAGGACAATCATCTCTGCAGCACTCCACCAATCAGGCCTTTATAGTAGAGTGGCCAGACGGAAGCCACTCCTCAGTAAAAGGCACATGACAGCCCGCTTGGAGTTTGCCGAAAGGATCCTAAAGGACTCTTTGGCCTCAATGCCAAGCATCACGTCTGGAGAAAACCTGGCACCATCCCTACAGTGAAGCATGGTGGTGGCAGCATCCCTTTCGGTGAAGCACGGTGGTGGCAGCATCCCTTTCGGTGAAGCACGGTGGTGGCAGCATCCCTACAGTGAAGCACGGTGGTGGCAGCATCCCTACGGTGAAGCACGGTGGTGGCAGCATCCCTACAGTGAAGCACGGTGGTGGCAGCATCCCTACGGTGAAGCACGGTGGTGGCAGCATCCCTACAGTGAAGCACGGTGGTGGCAGCATCCCTACAGTGAAGCACGGTGGTGGCAGCATCATGCTGTGGGGATGTTTTTCAGCGACAGGGGCTGGGATACTAGTCAGGATCGAGGGAAAGATGAACGGTGCAAAGTACAGAGAAATCCTTGATGAAAACCTGCTCCAGAACCTCAGACTGGGGTGAAGGTTCACCTTCCAACGGGACAACGACCCTAAGCACACAGCCAAGACAGCGCAGGAGTGGCTTCAGGACAAGTGTTTGAATGTCCTTGAGTGGCCCAGCCAGAGCCCGGACTTGAACCCGATCGAAGAAGAGACCTGAAAATAGCTGTGCAGCAACGCTCCCCATCCAACCTGACAGAGCTTGAGAGGATCTGCAGAGAAGAATGGGAGAAACTCCCCAAATACAGGTGTGCCAAGCTTGTCGCGTCATACCCAAGAAGACCTGAGGCTGTAATCTCTGCCAAAGGTGCTTCAACAAAGTACAGAGTAAAGGGTCTGAATACTTATGTCAATGTGATATTATTTATAAAAACTGGTTTTTGCATTATGGGGTATTGTGATGTCATTATGGGGTATTGTGATGTCATCATGGGGTATTGTGTGTAGATTGATGTGGTAAAAAAATATTTAATACATTTTAGAATAAGGCTGTAATGTAATAAATGCACTGTGTTAGTGTATATATTGATGCGTTGATATATTGATTGGTGTATATTGATTGGTGTATATTGATTGGTGTATATTGATTGGTGTATATTGATTGGTGTATATTGATTGGTGTATATTGATGCATTGATATATTGATTGGTGTATATTGATTGGTGTATATTGATTGATATATTGATTGGTGTATATTGAATGATATATTGATTGGTGTATATTTGATATATTGATTGGTGTATATTGATTGGTGTATATTGATTGATATATTGATTGATATATTGATTGGTGTATATTGAATGATATATTGATTGGTGTATATTGATTGATATATTGATTGGTGTATATTGATTGATATATTGATTGATATATTGATTGGTGTATATTGAATGATATATTGATTGGTGTATATTGATTGGTGTATATTGATTGGTGTATATTGATTGGTGTATATTGATTGGTGTATATTGATTGGTGTATATTGATGCATTGATATATTGATTGGTGTATATTGATTGATATATTGATTGATATATTGATTGGTGTATATTGAATGATATATTGATTGGTGTATATTGATTGATATATTGATTGGTGTATATTGATTGGTGTATATTGATTGATATATTGATTGATATATTGATTGGTGTATATTGAATGATATATTGATTGGTGTATATTGATTGATATATTGATTGGTGTGTATTGATTGGTGTATATTGATTGGTGTATATTGATTGGTGTATATTGATTGGTGTATATTGATTGATATATTGATTGGTGTATATTGATTGGTGTATATTGGTGTGTATTGATTGGTGTATATTGATTGGTGTATATTGATTGGTGTATATTGATTGGTGTATATTGATTGGTGTATATTGATTGATATATTGATTGGTGTATATTGGTGTGTATTGATTGGTGTATATTGATTGGTGTATATTGATTGGTGTATATTGATTGGTGTATATTGATTGGTGTATATTGATTGGTGTATATTGATTGATATATTGATTGGTGTGTATTGATTGGTTTATTGCTGTATTGATCCAGCTCCGGTCCAGTGTGTGTTAGATAAAGACTCTCTTCAGGATGGTCTGAGGGTTCTGATCCCCATGGATGATCAGCTGCTGTATGCTGGACACGTCAACACGGTGCACTCCCCGGACATGTGAGTACACTACGCACCACACGGGGGGGGGGGTGTAAGTTACCTAATTTATGTGAGTACACTACACAGGGGGCGTTGGTGGATGTAAGTTACCTAATTTATGTGAGTACACCACACAGGGGGGCGTTGGTGGATGTAAGTTACCTAATTTACGTGAGTACACTACGCACCACACAGGGGGGGTGTGTAAGTTACCTAATTTATGTCCCGATAACCAGCAATACGCGGTTATAACATCTACAGACAAGCCAGAAATGACAATGGTGGAGGTGTTGATGTTTATATTCAGAACCACATTCCTGTAAAGATTAGAGAGGATCTCATGTTAAATACTGTTGAAGTGTGGTGGTGGAGGGGGAGAGAGGGAACAGACCTCATATCTACTGTCTAGAACAACCCCTGACCCCTGACCTCTGTTCTGTAGTTACAGCGTGGTGGTGGAGGGGGAGAGAGGGAACAGACCTCATATCTACTGTCTAGAACAACTCCTGACCCCTGACCTCTGTTCTGTAGTTACAGCGTGGTGGTGGAGGGGGAGAGAGGGAACAGACCTCATATCTACTGTCTAGAACAACCCCTGACCCCTGACCTCTGTTCTGTAGTTACAGCGTGGTGGTGGAGGGGGAGAGAGGGAACAGACCTCATATCTACTGTCTAGAACAACCCCTGACCCCTGACCTCTGTTCTGTAGTTACAGCGTGGTGGTGGAGGGGGAGAGAGGGAACAGACCTCATATCTACTGTCTAGAACAACCCCTGACCCCTGACCTCTGTTCTGTAGTTACAGCGTGGTGGTGGAGGGGAGAGAGGGAACAGACCTCATATCTACTGTCTAGAACAACTCCTGACCCCTGACCTCTGTTCTGTAGTTACAGCGTGGTGGTGGAGGGGGAGAGAGGGAACAGACCTCATATCTACTGTCTAGAACAACCCCTGACCCCTGACCTCTGTTCTGTAGTTACAGCGTGGTGGTGGAGGGGGAGAGAGGGAACAGACCTCATATCTACTGTCTAGAACAACTCCTGACCCCTGACCTCTGTTCTGTAGTTACAGCGTGGTGGTGGAGGGGGAGAGAGGGAACAGACCTCATATCTACTGTCTAGAACAACCCCTGACCCCTGACCTCTGTTCTGTAGTTACAGCGTGGTGGTGGAGGGGGAGAGAGGGAACAGACCTCATATCTACTGTCTAGAACAACTCCTGACCCCTGACCTCTGTTCTGTAGTTACAGCGTGGTGGTGGAGGGGGAGAGAGGGAACAGACCTCATATCTACTGTCTAGAACAACTCCTGACCCCTGACCTCTGTTCTGTAGTTACAGCGTGGTGGTGGAGGGGGAGAGAGGGAACAGACCTCATATCTACTGTCTAGAACAACTCCTGACCCCTGACCTCTGTTCTGTAGTTACAGCGTGGTGGTGGAGGGGGAGAGAGGGAACAGACCTCATATCTACTGTCTAGAACAACCCCTGACCCCTGACCTCTGTTCTGTAGTTACAGCGTGGTGGTGGAGGGGGAGAGAGGGAACAGACCTCATATCTACTGTCTAGAACAACTCCTACAGGAGGCTGTGAGTACATCTCATTACGTCTGTGTTCTTTGTGTTGTTGTTACAGGCCGTGGATGTGATGCCCTTGTGTGTGTGTGTTGTGTTTTTATTACAGTGTGTGGGTGTTATTCTGTGTGTTATTCCTGATTGTGGATGTGATGCCTCGTCAGTGTGTGTGTTATTCTAGATTGTGGATGTGATGCCTCGTCAGTGTGTGTGTTATTCTGTGTGTTATTCCAGATTGTGGATGTGATGCCTCGTCAGTGTGTGTGTTATTCTAGATTGTGGATGTGATGCCTCGTCAGTGTGTGTGTTATTCTGTGTGTTATTCCAGATTGTGGATGTGATGCCTCGTCAGTGTGTTATTCTGTGTGTTATTCCAGATTGTGGATGTGATGCCTCGTCAGTGTGTGTGTTATTCTAGATTGTGGATGTGATGCCTCGCCAGTGTGTTATTCTGTGTGTTATTCCAGATTGTGGATGTGATGCCTCGTCAGTGTGTTATTCTGTGTGTTATTCTGTGTGTTATTCCAGATTGTGGATGTGATGCCTCTGTCAGTGTGTGTGTTATTCCAGATTGTGGATGTGATGCCTCGTCAGTGTGTTATTCTGTGTGTTATTCCAGATTGTGGATGTGATGCCTCCGTCAGTGTGTGTGTTATTCCAGATTGTGGATGTGATGCCTCGTCAGTGTGTTATTCTGTGTGTTATTCCAGATTGTGGATGTGATGCCTCCGTCAGTGTGTGTGTTATTCCAGATTGTGGATGTGATGCCTCGTCAGTGTGTTATTCTGTGTGTTATTCCAGATTGTGGATGTGATGCCTCGTCAGTGTGTTATTCTGTGTGTTATTCCAGATTGTGGATGTGATGCCTCGTCAGTGTGTTATTCTGTGTGTTATTCCAGATTGTGGATGTGATGCCTCGTCAGTGTGTGTGTTATTCCAGATTGTGGATGTGATGCCTCGTCAGTGTGTTATTCTGTGTGTTATTCCAGATTGTGGATGTGATGCCTCCGTCAGTGTGTGTGTTATTCCAGATTGTGGATGTGATGCCTCGTCAGTGTGTTATTCTGTGTGTTATTCCAGATTGTGGATGTGATGCCTCGTCAGTGTGTTATTCTGTGTGTTATTCCAGATTGTGGATGTGATGCCTCGTCAGTGTGTTATTCTGTGTGTTATTCCAGATTGTGGATGTGATGCCTCGTCAGTGTGTGTGTTATTCCAGATTGTGGATGTGATGCCTCCGTCCGTGTGTGTGTTATTCCAGATTGTGGATGTGATGCCTCGTCAGTGTGTTATTCTGTGTGTTATTCCAGATTGTGGATGTGATGCCTCCGTCAGTGTGTGTGTTATTCCAGATTGTGGATGTGATGCCTCGTCAGTGTGTTATTCTGTGTGTTATTCCAGATTGTGGATGTGATGCCTCGTCAGTGTGTTATTCTGTGTGTTATTCCAGATTGTGGATGTGATGCCTCGTCAGTGTGTTATTCTGTGTGTTATTCCAGATTGTGGATGTGATGCCTCGTCAGTGTGTTATTCTGTGTGTTATTCCAGATTGTGGATGTGATGACTCGTCAGTGTGTTATTCTGTGTGTTATTCCAGTCCATTGTGGATGTGATGCCTCAGTCCAGTGTGTGTTATTCCAGATTGTGGATGTGATGCCTCGTCAGTGTGTGTGTTATTCCAGATTGTGGATGTGATGCCTCGTCAGTGTGTTATTCTGTGTGTTATTCCAGATTGTGGATGTGATGCCTCCGTCAGTCTGGTATCTTCCGGTGGTACCACTGTCGTGTTCCAGCATACTGGAGCCAGCAGTACCACTGTCTCTACCCCGACCGTGTCTCTAACCCCACTGTCTGGCACCGTAGTCAACGGTAACGCCCAGTACCACTGTCTCTACCCCGGCACCGTAGTCAACGGTAACGCCCAGTACCACTGTCTCTACCCCGGCACCGTAGTCAACGGTACCACTGTCGCACCGTAGTCAGTAACGCCCAGTACCACTGTCTCTACCCCGGCACCGTAGTCAACGGTAACGCCCAGTACCACTGTCTCTACCCCGGCACCGTAGTCAACGGTAACGCCCAGTACCACTGTCTCTACCCCGGCACCGTAGTCAACGGTAACGCCCAGTACCACTGTCTCTACCCCGGCACCGTAGTCAACGGTAACGCCCAGTACCACTGTCTCTACCCCGGCACCGTAGTCAACGGTAACGCACAGTACCACTGTCTCTACCCCGGCACCGTAGTCAACGGTAACGCACAGTACCACTGTCTCTACCCCGGCACCGTAGTCAACGGTAACGCACAGTACCACTGTCTCTACCCCGGCACCGTAGTCAACGGTAACGCACAGTACCACTGTCTCTACCCCGGCACCGTAGTCAACGGTAACGCACAGTACCACTGTCTCTACCCCGGCACCGTAGTCAACGGTAACGCACAGTACCACTGTCTCTACCCCGGCACCGTAGTCAACGGTAACGCACAGTACCACTGTCTCTACCCCGGCACCGTAGTCAACGGTAACGCCCAGTACCACTGTCTCTACCCCGGCACCGTAGTCAACGGTAACGCCCAGTACCACTGTCTCTACCCCGGCACCGTAGTCAACGGTAACGCCCAGTACCACTGTCTCTACCCCCGTAGTCACGGTAACGCCCAGTACCACTGTCTCTACCCCGGCACCGTAGTCAACGGTAACGCAGTACCACTGTCTCTACCCCGGCACCGTAGTCAACGGTAACGCCCAGTACCACTGTACCACCGTGTCTCGCCAGTACCACTGTCTCTACCCCGGCACCGTAGTCAACGGTAACGCCCAGTACCACTGTCTCTACCCCGGCACCGTAGTCAACGGTAACGCCCAGTACCACTGTCTCTGTCCCCGGCACCGTAGTCAACGGTAACGCCCAGTACCACTGTCTCTACCCCGGCACCGTAGTCAACGGTAACGCCCAGTACCACTGTCTCTACCCCGGCACCGTAGTCAACGGTAACGCCCAGTACCACTGTCTCTACCCCGGCACCGTAGTCAACGGTAACGCCCAGTACCACTGTCTCTACCCCGGCACCGTAGTCACGGTAACGCCCAGTACCACTGTCTCTACCCACCGGCACCGTAGTCAACGCCCAGTACCACTGTCTCTACCCCGTCACCGTAGTCAACGGTAACGCCCAGTACCACTGTCTCTACCCCGGCACCGTAGTCAACGGTAACGCCCAGTACCACTGTCTCTACCCCGGCACCGTAGTCAACGGTAACGCACAGTACCACTGTCTCTACGCTATATAGCTGGCTTTTGGCCAATAAAAACTAGAAAAGCCGATAAATAACATTGGAGAAAACAACACAGCCCCCTCTCCCACTGTTTTACTGTTTTCTAGTCTCATCACCAGCCAATAGTTTGGACACATCTAGTCATTTCAATCTAGGTGACCTGTTCCTTACTGAACTAATACTTGGTGTGTATTGACGTCTATCTAGCTACTTTCAAGGGCACGTTTGAATTTAGGTGACCTGTTACTTTAACCCCTTCCTGTCTGTACAGGAAGTTCAGACGGTGATGACAGTGATGACCTCGTCACGGTGGAGTTTGATGACGGTGACACGGGTCGCATCCCCCTCTCCCACATCAGACTGCTGCCCCCTGACTACAAGATACAGTGTAAGGACACAGCCCCCTCTCCCACGTCAGACTGTTGCCCCCTGACTACAAGATACAGTGTAAGGACACAGCCCCCTCTCCTACATCAGACTGCTGCCCCCTGACTACAAGATACAGTGTAAGGACACAGCCCCCTCTCCTACATCAGACTGCTGCCCCCTGACTACAAGATACAGTGTAAGGACACAGCCCCTCTCCCACGTCAGACTGCTGCCCCCTGACTACAAGATACAGTGTAAGGACACAGCCCCCTCTCCCACGTCAGACTGCTGACCCCTGACTACAAGATACAGTGTAAGGACACAGCCCCTCTCCCACATCAGACTGCTGCCCCCTGACTACAAGATACAGTGTAAGGACACAGCCCCCTCTCCTACATCAGACTGCTGCCCCCTGACTACAAGATACAGTGTAAGGACACAGCCCCTCTCCCACATCAGACTGCTGCCCCCTGACTACAAGATACAGTGTAAGGACACAGCCCCTCTCCCACGTCAGACTGCTGCCCCCTGACTACAAGATACAGTGTAAGGACACAGCCCCCTCTCCCACATCAGACTGCTGCCCCCTGACTACAAGATACAGTGTAAGGACACAGCCCCCTCTCCCACATCAGACTGCTGCCCCCTGACTACAAGATACAGTGTAAGGACACAGCCCCCTCTCCCACGTCAGACTGCTGCCCCCTGACTACAAGATACAGTGTAAGGACACAGCCCCTCTCCCACATCAGACTGCTGCCCCCTGACTACAAGATACAGTGTAAGGACACAGCCCCCTCTCCCACATCAGACTGCTGCCCCCTGACTACAAGATACAGTGTAAGGACACAAGATACCCCTGACTACAAGATACAGTGTAAGGACACAGCCCCCTCTCCCACGTCAGACTGCTGCCCCACTACAAGATACAGTGTAAGGACACAGCCCCCTCTCCCACATCAGACTGCTGCCCCCTGACTACAAGATACAGTGTAAGGACACAGCCCCCTCTCCCACATCAGACTGCTGCCCCCTGACTACAAGATACAGTGTAAGGACACAGCCCCCTCTCCCACATCAGACTGCTGCCCCCTGACTACAAGATACAGTGTAAGGACACAGCCCCCTCTCCTACATCAGACTGCTGCCCCCTGACTACAAGATACAGTGTAAGGACACCCCCCTCTCCCACGAGACTGCTGCCCCCTGACTACAAGATACAGTGTAAGGACACAGCCCCCTCTCCCACATCAGACTGCTGCCCCCTGACTACAAGATACAGTGTAAGGACACAGCCCCCTCTCCCACGTCAGACTGCTGCCCCCTGACTACAAGATACAGTGTAAGGACACAGCCCCCTCTCCCACATCAGACTGCTGCCCCCTGACTACAAGATACAGTGTAAGGACACAGCCCCCTCTCCCACATCAGACTGCTGCCCCCTGACTACAAGATACAGTGTAAGGACACAGCCCCCTCTCCTACATCAGACAGCTGCCCCCTGACTACAAGATACAGTGTAAGGACACAGCCCCTCTCCCACATCAGACTGCTGCCCCCTGACTACAAGATACAGTGTAAGGACACAGCCCCCTCTCCCACATCAGACTGCTGCCCCCTGACTACAAGATACAGTGTAAGGACACAGCCCCCTCTCCCACGTCAGACTGCTGCCCCCTGACTACAAGATACAGTGTAAGGACACAGCCCCCTCTCCCACATCAGACTGCTGCCCCCTGACTACAAGATACAGTGTAAGGACACAGCCCCCTCTCCCACGTCAGACTGCTGCCCCCTGACTACAAGATACAGTGTAAGGACACAGCCCCCTCTCCCACATCAGACTGCTGCCCCCTGACTACAAGATACAGTGTAAGGACACAGCCCCTCTCCCCATCAGACTGCTGCCCCCTGACTACAAGATACAGTGTAAGGACACAGCCCCCTCTCCCACGTCAGACTGCTGCCCCCTGACTACAAGATACAGTGTAAGGACACAGCCCCCTCTCCCACATCAGACTGCTGCCCCCTGACTACAAGATACAGTGTAAGGACACAGCCCCCTCTCCCACGTCAGACTGCTGCCCCCTGACTACAAGATACAGTGTAAGGACACAGCCCCTCTCCCACATCAGACTGCTGCCCCCTGACTACAAGATACAGTGTAAGGACACAGCCCCTCTCCCACGTCAGACTGCTGCCCCCTGACTACAAGATACAGTGTAAGGACACAGCCCCCTCTCCCACGTCAGACTGCTGCCCCCTGACTACAAGATACAGTGTAAGGACACAGCCCCCTCTCCCACATCAGACTGCTGCCCCCTGACTACAAGATACAGTGTAAGGACACAGCCCCCTCTCCCACGTCAGACTGCTGCCCCCTGACTACAAGATACAGTGTACACAGCCCCCTACGTCAGACTGACTACAAGATACAGTGTAAGGACACAGCCCCCTCTCCCACATCACACTGCTGACCCCTGACCCATGACTACAAGATACAGTGTAAGGACACAGCCCCCTCTCCCACGTCAGACTGCTGCCCCCTGACTACAAGATACAGTGTAAGGACACAGTCCCCTCTCCCACGTCAGACTGCTGCCCCCCCCTGACTACAAGATACAGTGTAAGGACACAGCCCCCTCTCCCACGTCAGACTGCTGCCCCCTGACTACAAGATACAGTGTAAGGACACAGCCCCCTCTCCCACGTCAGACTGTTGCCCCCTGACTACAAGATACAGTGTAAGGACACAGCCCCCTCTCCCACGTCAGACTGTTGCCCCCTGACTACAAGATACAGTGTAAGGACACAGCCCCTCTCCCACATCAGACTGCTGCCCCCTGACTACAAGATACAGTGTAAGGACACAGCCCCCTCTCCCACGTCAGACTGCTGCCCCCCCTGACTACAAGATACAGTGTAAGGACACAGCCCCCTCTCCCACGTCAGACTGCTGCCCCCTGACTACAAGATACAGTGTAAGGACACAGCCCCCTCTCCCACATCAGACTGCTGCCCCCTGACTACAAGATACAGTGTAAGGACACAGCCCCCTCTCCCACGTCAGACTGCTGCCCCCTGACTACAAGATACAGTGTAAGGACACAGCCCCCTCTCCCACATCAGACTGCTGCCCCCTGACTACAAGATACAGTGTAAGGACACAGCCCCCTCTCCCACGTCAGACTGCTGCCCCCTGACTACAAGATACAGTGTAAGGACACAGCCCCCTCTCCCACATCAGACTGCTGCCCCCTGACTACAAGATACAGTGTAAGGACACAGCCCCCTCTCCCACATCAGACTGCTGCCCCCTGACTACAAGATACAGTGTAAGGACACAGCCCCCTCTCCCACATCAGACTGCTGCCCCCTGACTACAAGATACAGTGTAAGGACACAGCCCCCTCTCCCACGTCAGACTGCTGCCCCCTGACTACAAGATACAGTGTAAGGACACAGCCCCCTCTCCCACATCAGACTGCTGCCCCCTGACTACAAGATACAGTGTAAGGACACAGCCCCCTCTCCCACGTCAGACTGCTGCCCCCTGACTACAAGATACAGTGTAAGGACACAGCCCCCTCTCCCACATCAGACTGCTGCCCCCTGACTACAAGATACAGTGTAAGGACACAGCCCCCTCTCCCACGTCAGACTGCTGCCCCCTGACTACAAGATACAGTGTAAGGACACAGCCCCCTCTCCCACGTCAGACTGCTGCCCCCTGACTACAAGATACAGTGTAAGGACACAGCCCCCTCTCCCACATCAGACTGCTGCCCCCTGACTACAAGATACAGTGTAAGGACACAGCCCCCTCTCCCACGTCAGACTGCTGCCCCCTGACTACAAGATACAGTGTAAGGACACAGCCCCCTCTCCCACATCAGACTGCTGCCCCCTGACTACAAGATACAGTGTAAGGACACAGCCCCTCTCCCACATCAGACTGCTGCCCCCTGACTACAAGATACAGTGTAAGGACACAGCCCCCTCTCCCACATCAGACTGCTGCCCCCTGACTACAAGATACAGTGTAAGGACACAGCCCCCTCTCCCACGTCAGACTGCTGCCCCCTGACTACAAGATACAGTGTAAGGACACAGCCCCCTCTCCCACATCAGACTGCTGCCCCCTGACTACAAGATACAGTGTAAGGACACAGCCCCCTCTCCCACGTCAGACTGCTGCCCCCTGACTACAAGATACAGTGTAAGGACACAGCCCCTCTCCCACGTCAGACTGCTGCCCCCTGACTACAAGATACAGTGTAAGGACACAGCCCCCTCTCCCACATCAGACTGCTGCCCCCTGACTACAAGATACAGTGTAAGGACACAGCCCCTCTCCCACATCAGACTGCTGCCCCCTGACTACAAGATACAGTGTAAGGACACAGCCCCTCTCCCACGTCAGACTGCTGCCCCCTGACTACAAGATACAGTGTAAGGACACAGCCCCCTCTCCCACGTCAGACTGCTGCCCCCTGACTACAAGATACAGTGTAAGGACACAGCCCCTCTCCCACATCAGACTGCTGCCCCCTGACTACAAGATACAGTGTAAGGACACAGCCCCCTCTCCCACATCAGACTGCTGCCCCCTGACTACAAGATACAGTGTAAGGACACAGCCCCCTCTCCCACATCAGACTGCTGCCCCCTGACTACAAGATACAGTGTAAGGACACAGCCCCCTCTCCCACATCAGACTGCTGCCCCCTGACTACAAGATACAGTGTAAGGACACAGCCCCCTCTCCCACGTCAGACTGCTGCCCCCTGACTACAAGATACAGTGTAAGGACACAGCCCCTCTCCCACGACTCCCCCCACTCAGACTGCTGCCCCCCTCTCCCACATCAGACTGCTGCCCCCTGACTACAAGATACAGTGTAAGGACACAGCCCCCTCTCCCACATCAGACTGCTGCCCCCTGACTACAAGATACAGTGTAAGGACACAGCCCCCTCTCCCACATCAGACTGCTGCCCCCTGACTACAAGATACAGTGTAAGGACACAGCCCCCTCTCCCACGTCAGACTGCTGCCCCCTGACTACAAGATACAGTGTAAGGACACAGCCCCTCTCCCACGTCAGACTGCTGCCCCCTGACTACAAGATACAGTGTAAGGACACAGCCCCCTCTCCCACATCAGACTGCTGCCCCCTGACTACAAGATACAGTGTAAGGACACAGCCCCCTCTCCCACGTCAGACTGCTGCCCCCCCTGACTACAAGATACAGTGTAAGGACACAGCCCCCTCTCCCACGTCAGACTGCTGCCCCCTGACTACAAGATACAGTGTAAGGACACAGCCCCCTCTCCCACGTCAGACTGCTGCCCCCTGACTACAAGATACAGTGTAAGGACACAGCCCCCTCTCCCACATCAGACTGCTGCCCCCTGACTACAAGATACAGTGTAAGGACACAGCCCCCTCTCCCACGTCAGACTGCTGCCCCCTGACTACAAGATACAGTGTAAGGACACAGCCCCCTCTCCCACGTCAGACTGCTGCCCCCTGACTACAAGATACAGTGTAAGGACACAGCCCCCTCTCCCACATCAGACTGCTGCCCCCTGACTACAAGATACAGTGTAAGGACACAGCCCCCTCTCCCACATCAGACTGCTGCCCCCTGACTACAAGATACAGTGTAAGGACACAGCCCCCTCTCCCACGTCAGACTGCTGCCCCCTGACTACAAGATACAGTGTAAGGACACAGCCCCCTCTCCCACATCAGACTGCTGCCCCCTGACCCCTGACTACAAGATACAGTGTAAGGACACAGCCCCCTCTCCCACGTCAGACTGCTGCCCCCTGACTACAAGATACAGTGTAAGGACACAGCCCCCTCTCCCACATCAGACTGCTGCCCCCTGACTACAAGATACAGTGTAAGGACACAGCCCCCTCTCCCACATCAGACTGCTGCCCCCTGACTACAAGATACAGTGTAAGGACACAGCCCCCTCTCCCACGTCAGACTGCTGCCCCCTGACTACAAGATACAGTGTAAGGACACAGCCCCCTCTCCCACATCAGACTGCTGCCCCCTGACTACAAGATACAGTGTAAGGACACAGCCCCCTCTCCTACATCAGACTGCTGCCCCCTGACTACAAGATACAGTGTAAGGACACAGCCCCCTCTCCCACATCAGACTGCTGCCCCCTGACTACAAGATACAGTGTAAGGACACAGCCCCCTCTCCCACATCAGACTGCTGCCCCCTGACTACAAGATACAGTGTAAGGACACAGCCCCCTCTCCCACATCAGACTGCTGCCCCCTGACTACAAGATACAGTGTAAGGACACAGCCCCCTCTCCCACGTCAGACTGCTGCCCCCTGACTACAAGATACAGTGTAAGGACACAGCCCCCTCTCCCACATCAGACTGCTGCCCCCTGACTACAAGATACAGTGTAAGGACACAGCCCCCTCTCCTACATCAGACTGCTGCCCCCTGACTACAAGATACAGTGTAAGGACACAGCCCCTCTCCCACGTCAGACTGCTGCCCCCTGACTACAAGATACAGTGTAAGGACACAGCCCCCTCTCCCACGTCAGACTGCTGCCCCCTGACTACAAGATACAGTGTAAGGACACAGCCCCCTCTCCTACATCAGACTGCTGCCCCCTGACTACAAAGACTCACACACACACACACACACACTCACACAAGGACTCACACACACACTCACACAAGGACTCACACACACACTCACACAAGGACACACACACACACAAGGACTCACACACACACTCACTCACACAAGGACTCACACACACACTCACACACACAAGGACTCACACACACACACACACACACACACTCAAAAAAGGACTCACACACAAACACACACACACACACACACAAGGACTCACACACACACACACACACACACACACACACACACACACAAGGACACACACTCTTGTATTCTTTCCCAGTGGGTTTGTTCAGTCTGTCTGATGATTCTGATATTAAACCTGCCCCCCTGTAGGTGCTGAGCCCTCCCCCGCGCTGCTAGTGGCCAGCTGCTCCAGGAGGCGTGTCAGGAAGTGCAGCAAGGACACCAGTGAGACGAGGCCTAAAGCAGGGGACTCCGCCCCCAAGGGCAGAGGGAGACCGGCCAAGAAACCCAAACCCAAACCTGGTGAGCCAATCAGAGACCTCGACGCTAGTTGGAAAAGCTCTAAGACTTTATAACTGCTGTGGATTCTGTTATCCCTGTTGGGTCTGTTAACCCTGTTGGGTCTGTTATCCCTGTTGGGTCTGTTATCCCTGTTGGGTCTGTTATCCCTGTTGGGTCTGTTATCCCTGTTGGGTCTGTTAACCCTGTTGGGTCTGTTATCCCTGTTGGGTCTGTTAACCCTGTTGGGTCTGTTATCCCTGTTGGGTCTGTTATCCCTGTTGGGTCTGTTGGGTCTGTTAACCCTGTTGGGTCTGTTAACCCTGTTGGGTCTGTTATCCCTGTTGGGTCTGTTATCCCTGTTGGGTCTGTTATCCCTGTTGGGTCTGTTATCCCTGTTGGGTCTGTTATCCCTGTTGGGTCTGTTATCCCTGTTGGGTCTGTTATCCCTGTTGGGTCTGTTATCCCTGTTGGGTCTGTTAACCCTGTTGGGTCTGTTATCCCTGTTGGGTCTGTTAACCCTGTTGGGTCTGTTATCCCTGTTGGGTCTGTTATCCCTGTTGGGTCTGTTATCCCTGTTGGGTCTGTTATCCCTGTTGGGTCTGTTATCCCTGTTGGGTCTGTTATCCCTGTTGGGTCTGTTATCCCTGTTGGGTCTGTTATCCCTGTTGGGTCTGTTATCCCTGTTGGGTCTGTTATCCCTGTTGGGTCTGTTATCCCTGTTGGGTCTGTTATCCCTGTTGGGTCTGTTAACCCTGTTGGGTCTGTTAACCCTGTTGGGTCTGTTATCCATCTGTTATCCCTGTTGGGTCTGTTAACCCTGTTGGGTCTGTTATCCCTGTTGGGTCTGTTATCCCTGTTGGGTCTGTTATCCCTGTTGGGTCTGTTAACCCTGTTGGGTCTGTTAACCCTGTTGGGTCTGTTATCCCTGTTGTTGGGTCTGTTATCCCCTGTTGGGTCTGTTATCCCTGTTGGGTCTGTTATCCCTGTTGGGTCTGTTATCCCTGTTGGGTCTGTTATCCCTGTTGGGTCTGTTATCCCTGTTGGGTCTGTTAACCTGTTAACCCTCCCTGTTGGGTCTGTTAACCCTGTTATCCCTGTTGGGTCTGTTATCCCTGTTGGGTCTGTTATCCCTGTTGGGTCTGTTATCCCTGTTGGGTCCCTGTTGGGTCTGTTATCCCTGTTGGGTCTGTTATCCCTGTTGGGTCTGTTATCCCTGTTGGGTCTGTTATCCCTGTTGGGTCTGTTATCCCTGTTGGGTCGGGTCTGTTGGGTCTGTTATCCCTGTTGGGTCTGTTATCCCTGTTGGGTCTGTTATCCCTGTTGGGTCTGTTATCCCTGTTGGGTCTGTTATCCCTGTTGGGTCTGTTATCCCTGTTGGGTCTGTTATCCCTGTTGGGTCTGTTATCCCTGTTGGGTCTGTTATCCCTGTTGGGTCTGTTATCCCTGTTGGGTCTGTTATCCCTGTTGGGTCTGTTATCCCTGTTGGGTCTGTTATCCCTGTTATCCCTGTTATCCCTGTTGGGTCTGTTATCCCTGTTGGGTCTGTTATCCCTGTTGGGTCTGTTATCCCTGTTGGGTCTGTTATCCCTGTTGGGTCTGTTAACCCTGTTGGGTCTGTTATCCCTGTTGGGTCTGTTATCCCTGTTGGGTCTGTTATCCCTGTTGGGTCTGTTATCCCTGTTGGGTCTGTTATCCCTGTTGGGTCTGTTAACCCTGTTGGGTCTGTTATCCCTGTTGGGTCTGTTATCCCTGTTGGGTCTGTTATCCCTGTTAGGTCCTGTTGGGTCTGTTATCCCTGTTGGGTCTCTTATCCCTGTTGGGTCTGTTATCCCTGTTGGGTCTGTTATCCCTGTTGGGTCTGTTAACCCTGTTGGGTCTGTTATCCCTGTTGGGTCTGTTATCCCTGTTGGGTCTGTTAACCCTGTTGGGTCTGTTATCCCTGTTGGGTCTGTTATCCCTGTTGGGTCTGTTATCCCTGTTGGGTCTGTTATCCCTGTTGGGTCTGTTATCCCTGTTGGGTCTGTTATCCCTGTTGGGTCTGTTATCCCTGTTGGGTCTGTTGGGTCTGTTATCCCTGTTGGGTCTGTTATCCCTGTTGGGTCTGTTATCCCTGTTGGGTCTGTTATCCCTGTTGGGTCTGTTATCCCTGTTGGGTCTGTTATCCCTGTTGGGTCTGTTATCCCCTGTTGGGTCTGTTATCCCTGTTGGGTCTGTTATCCCTGTTGGGTCTGTTATCCCTGTTGGGTCTGTTATCCCCTGTTGGGTCTGTTGGGTCTGTTATCCCTGTTGGGTCTGTTATCCCTGTTGGGTCTGTTATCCCTGTTGGGTCTGTTATCCCTGTTGGGTCTGTTATCCCTGTTGGGTCTGTTATCCCTGTTGGGTCCTGTTGGGTCTGTTATCCCTGTTGGGTCTGTTATCCCTGTTGGGTCTGTTATCCCTGTTGGGTCTGTTATCCCTGTTGGGTCTGTTATCCCTGTTGGGTCTGTTATCCCTGTTGGGTCTGTTATCCCTGTTGGGTCTGTTATCCCTGTTGGGTCTGTTATCCCTGTTGGGTCTGTTATCCCTGTTGGGTCTGTTATCCCTGTTGGGTCTGTTATCCCTGTTGGGTCTGTTATCCCTGTTGGGTCCCTGTTATCCCTGTTGGGTCTGTTATCCCTGTTGGGTCTGTTATCCCTGTTGGGTCTGTTATCCCTGTTGTTGTTGGGTCTGTTATCCCTGTTGGGTCTGTTATCCCTGTTGGGTCTGTTATCCCTGTTGGGTCTGTTATCCCTGTTGGGTCTGTTATCCCTGTTGGGTCTGTTATCCCTGTTGGGACTGTAATCCCTGTTGGGTCTGTTATCACTGTTGGGTCTGTTATCCCTGTTATCCCTGTTGGGTCTGTTATCCCTGTTGGGTCTGTTTTCACTGTTGGGTCTGTTCCCTGTTGGGTCTGTTATCCCTGTTGGGTCTGTTATCCCTGTTGGGTCTGTTGGGTCTGTTATCCCTGTTGGGTCTGTTATCCCTGTTGGGTCTGTTATCCCTGTTGGGTCTGTTATCCCTGTTGGGTCTGTTATCCCTGTTGGGTCTGTTATCCCTGTTGGGTCTGTTATCCCTGTTGGGTCTGTTATCCCTGTTGGGTCTGTTATCCCTGTTGGGTCTGTTAACCCTGTTGGGTCTGTTATCCCTGTTGGGTCTGTTATCCCTGTTGGGTCTGTTATCCCTGTTGGGTCTGTTATCCCTGTTGGGTCTGTTATCCCTGTTGGGTCTGTTGGGTCTGTTATCCCTGTTGGGTCTGTTATATCCCTGTTGGGTCTGTTATCCCTGTTGGGTCTGTTATCCCTGTTGGGTCTGTTATCCCTGTTGGGTCTGTTATCCCTGTTGGGTCTGTTACCCCTGTTGGGTCTGTTATCCCTGTTGGGTCTGTTATCCCTGTTGGGTCTGTTATCCCTGTTGGGTCTGTTATCCCTGTTGGGTCTGTTATCCCTGTTATCCCTGTTGGGTCTGTTAACCCTGTTGGGTCTGTTATCCCTGTTGGGTCTGTTATCCCTGTTGGTCTGTTATCCCTGTTGGGTCTGTTATCCCTGTTGGGTCTGTTATCCCTGTTGGGTCTGTTATCCCTGTTGGGTCTGTTAACCCTGTTGGGTCTGTTATCCCCCTGTTGGGTCTGTTATCCCCTGTTGGGTCTGTTATCCTGTTGGGTCTGTTATCCCTGTTGGGTCTGTTATCCCTGTTGGGTCTGTTATCCCTGTTGGGTCTGTTATCCCTGTTATCCCTGTTGGGTCTGTTAACCCTGGTCCCTGTTGGGTCTGTTAACCCTGTTGGGTCTGTTATCCCTGTTGGGTCTGTTATCCCTGTTGGGTCTGTTGGGTCTTTTATCCCTGTTGGGTCTGTTATCCCTGTTGGGTCTGTTATCCCTGTTGGGTCTGTTATCCCTGTTGGGTCTGTTATCCCTGTTGGGTCTGTTATCCCTGTTGGGTCTGTTAACCCTGTTGGGTCTGTTAACCCTGTTGGGTCTGTTATCCCTGTTGGGTCTGTTATCCCTGTTGGGTCTGTTATCCCTGTTGGGTCTGTTATCCCTGTTGGGTCTGTTATCCCTGTTGGGTCTGTTATCCCTGTTGGGTCTGTTAACCCTGTTGGGTCTGTTATCCCTGTTGGGTCTGTTATCCCTGTTGGGTCTGTTATCCCTGTTGGGTCTGTTATCCCTGTTGGGTCTGTTAACCCTGTTGGGTCTGTTATCCCTGTTGGGTCTGTTACTGTTATCCCTGTTGGGTCTGTTATCCCTGTTGGGTCTGTTATCCCTGTTGGGTCTGTTATCCCTGTTGGGTCTGTTATCCCTGTTGGGTCTGTTATCCCTGTTGGGTCTGTTATCCCTGTTGGGTCTGTTAACCCTGTTGGGTCTGTTATCCCTGTTGGGTCTGTAAACTCAGGTCAGTCATTTGTTAACTCCTGCCTTTCCTTCCCTCTAGAGCCCCCATTGAGCCCAGACCCCCGGGAGACGATGCCCCCCCCGGGACCCAGCCAGGCTCCAGACAGACCTCAGCTCCCCACCAGACCAGCCCAGGACAAGCCCTCCTCCTCCCAGAGACCTGCTCAGGAAAGACCCCTGTCTGCCCCCAGGCCGGGACCAGGCCGACCCTCCAAGCCCACCAGCACCCCCAGCCTGCCTGCCCCCCCACGCAGCCAGAACCCTAGGAGACCCAGCCCAGCCTCTCCCAAGCCCCCCTCCCTCTACCACCCAGCCCCTTACGGGAAGATACTAAGGGTGGACCTGTACAGCCAACCCAACCTCACCTCTTGTAACGTCAGCACCCAACCTCACCCTAAAACCAACCCGAAGTCTATACTCTCCCCTCCACTACTTAAACCCAACTCTACTTCCCCTATCATCAGACCCAAGCCTCTTCTACCAAACCCTAAAACCAACCTTACCACCGTACCAAAATCCAAACCTAGACCTGACTCTAGAGCAGAACTCCCTGGGCCTGCAGCTAACTTTAATCCTGATCACAACAAACCCAGAACCGCTCCCAAAGCAATCTCCAGACCCAAACAGAACCATAACAAACCCAGGCCCACCCTGGATCCTTCTACCAGGCCCAGAACCAGCCCTGGGTCTAGCTCTAGTACCTCCAAACCTAGAACCAGCCCTGGGCCCAGCTCTAGTACCTCCAAACCCAGCCCTGGGCCCAGCTCTAGTACCTCTAAACCCAGCCCCGGGCCCAGCTCTAGTACCTCTAAACCCAGACCCATCCCCGGGCCCAGCTCTAGTACCTCTAAACCCAGAACCAGCCCCGGGCCCAGCTCTAGTACCTCTAAACCCAGAACCAGCCCTGGGCCCAGCTCTAGTACTCTAGTACCTCTAAACCCAGACCCAGCTTAGACCTCTCTGCTGTCAGATCCAGACCGGACCCTAGCACCTTTATTCCTGGTATCTCCAGACCCAGGCATGTCCCGGGGGTGGGAGGGCAGGGCGGGGTGCGACAGGGGCGTAAGGCCCTCCTAGAGGAACCCCTAGTAAAGCTGGACCACGAAGGCGTGACCTCACCCAAGACCAAGAAGACCAAGGCTCTGATGCTGCTGGAGGCCAGGGGCTTACGGCAAGAACACACACCCCTCGCCACGGCCGCAGCCACCCAGAAGCCGGCGAGGGTAAAGGGGAGGGCTCCGGAGAGCGAGGCGGGGCTGCTGGAGGCCAGGGGCTTACGGCAAGAACACACACCCCTCGCCACGGCCGCAGCCAGCCAGAAGCCGGCGAGGGGAAAGGGGAGGGCTCCGGAGAGCGAGGCGGGGCTGCTGGAGGCCAGGGGCTTACGGCAAGAACACACACCCCTCGCCACGGCCGCAGCCAGCCAGAAGCCGGCGAGGGGAAAGGGGAGGGCTCCGGAGAGCGAGGCGGGGCTGCTGGAGGCCAGGGGCTTACGGCAAGAACACACACCCCTCGCCACGGCCACAGCCACCCAGAAGCCGGCGAGGGTAAAGGGGAGGGCTACGGAGAGCGAGGCGGGGCTGCTGGGGAGAGAACCCGCCAACAGAACGCCTTCTCTGGGCAGAGAAAGAGACCGGGGTGGAGGGGGGGACAGAGAACCAAAGAGAGAGGAGAGAACAAAACAAGGGGAAGAGAAGAGAGGGGAGGAGACAGGGGAGACGAGAGGGGGGTCTCACAGCAGCAGTAGTTCAGGATCTGAGGAAGAGGAAGAGACGAGGAAGAAAACGAAGTGTAGCTCCAGCTGCTCCCACCCCTCCTCCCCAGCCTCCTCCTCCTCATCCTCCTCTAGCACCTCCTCTTCCTCTTCCTCCTCCACTGACGAGGAGTCCTCTTGTAGTTCTGACGAGGAGACCGCCCCCGCTCCCCCTGCACCTCTCCCCGTCTCCCCCCCTCCAACTACCCCACAGGAGGAGGTGGAGGAAGAGAAGGAGGAAGAGGAAGAAATTAAGAAGTTGAAAAAGGCGGAAGAGGAAGAGGAGGAAGAAGTATTAGAAGAAGATCAATCTCCCTCCTCTCCTCCCCCGTCTATCTCCCCGTCCTCCCAGCCAGCCAGGCCCCGTGGTCGTCCAGCCCGGCAGAAGTCCCAGGGAGGTGTGGGGTCGGTGGGCAGGCCACGGCGCAGGGAGGGGGCCCACCTCCCCACCACCAAGGAGCTGGCTAAGAGACAGCGATTACCGAGCGTAGAGAACAGACCCAAGATCTCTGCCTTCCTGCCTGCCAGACAGCTCTGGAAGTGGTTCGGTAATCCCACACAGGTGAGAGCGAGAACACACGCTTGGGATTGGTATTACACGCTTGGGATTGGTATTACACGCTTGGGATTGATATTACACGCTTGGGATTGGTATTACACGCTTGGGATTGGTAGTACACGCTTGGGATTGGTATTACACGCTTGGGATTGGTATTACACGCTTGGGATTGGTAGTACACGCTTGGGATTGGTATTACACGCTTGGGATTGGTATTACACGCTTGGGATTGGTATTACACGCTTGGGATTGGTATTACACGCTTGGGATTGGTATTACACGCTTGGGATTGGTATTACACGCTTGGGATTGGTATTACACGCTTGGGATTGGGATTGGTATTACACGCTTTGGGATTGGTATTACACGCTTGGGATTGGTATTACACGCTTGGGATTGGTATTACACGCTTTGGGATTGGTATTATTGATACGCTTGGGATTGGTATTACACGCTTGGGATTGGTATTACACGTATTGGTATTACACGCTTGGGATTGGTATTACACGCTTGGGATTGGTATTACACGCTGGATTGGTAGTACATTGGTATTACACGCTTGGGATTGGTATTACACGATTGGTATTACACGCTTGCACGCTTGGGATTGGTATTACACGCTTGGGATTGGTATTACACGCTTGGGATTGGTATTACACGCTTGGGATTGGTATTACGCTTGGGATTGGTATTACACGCTTGGGATTGGTATTACACGCTTGGGATTGGTATTACACGCTTGGGATTGGTTGGTATTACACGCTATTGGTATTACACGCTTGGGATTGGTATTACACGCTTGGGATTGGTATTACACGCTTGGGATTGGTATTACACGCTCGGGATTGATAATTTGAATCTCTCGATGACACTTGAGTCGATTTTTTTGGGGGGGGTTCCAGCCAGAGAAATTTCTCCATGCATGCCCTCTGTCTGTCTTTCTGACTGTCTTTCTGCCTGTCTGTCTGTCTGTCTGACTGTCTTTCTGACTGCCTGCCTGTCTGTCTGTCTTTCTGACTGTCTTTCTGACTGCCTGCCTGCCTGTCTGTCTGTCTTTCTGACTGCCTGTTTGTCTGACTGTCTGACTGCCTGCCTGCCTGTCTGTCTCCAGAGGCGTGGTATGAAAGGCAAGGCTAAGAAGCTGTTCTACAAGGCCATCGTGCGGGGGAGAGAGATGATTGGTATCGGGGACTGCGCCGTGTTCCTTTCCGCAGGCCGACCCAACCTGCCCTTCATAGGGAAGATCCAGAGCATGTGGGAGAGCTGGGGATCCAACATGGTGGTCAGAGTCAACTGGTTTTATCACCCGGAGGAGACCAACCCTGGCAAGAAACTACACCACAAGAAGGTAGGGGTCAACTTGTTTTATCACCCAGAGGAGACCAATCCTGGCATGAAACTACATGACAAGAAGGTAGGGGTCAACTGGTTTTATCACCCGGAGGAGACCAACCCTGGCAAGAAACTACACCACAAGAGAAGGTAGGGGTCAGGGGTTAACTGGTTTTATCACCCGGAGGAGACCAACCCTGGCAAGAAACTACACCACAAGAAGGTAGGGGTCAGGGGTTAACTGGTTTTATCACCCGGAGGAGACCAACCTTGGCAAGAAACTACACAAGAAGGTAGGGGTCAGGGGTTAACTGGTTTTATCACCCGGAGGAGACCAACCCTGGCAAGAAACTACACCACAAGAAGGTAGGGGTCAGAGGTTAACTGGTTTTATCACCCGGAGGAGACCAACCCTGGCAAGAAACTACACCACAAGAAGGTAGGGGTCAGACTGGTTTTATCACCCGGAGGAGACCAACCCTGGCAAGAAACTACACCACAAGAAGGTAGGGGTCAGGGGTTAACTGGTTTTATCACCCGGAGGAGACCAACCCTGGCAAGAAACTACACCACAAGAAGGTAGGGGTCAGGGGTTAACTGGTTTTATCACCCAGAGGAGACCAACCCTGGCAAGAAACTACATGACAAGAAGGTAGGGGTCAGGGGTTAACTGGTTTTATCACCCAGAGGAGACCAACCCTGGCAAGAAACTACATGACAAGAAGGTAGGGGTCAGGGGTTAACTGGTTTTATCACCCAGAGGAGACCAACCCTGGCATGAAACTACATGACAAGAAGGTAGGGGTCAGGGGTTAACTGGTTTTATCACCCAGAGGAGACCAACCCTGGAATGAAACTACATGACAAGAAGGTAGGGGTCAGGGGTTAACTGGTTTTATCACCCAGAGGAGACCAACCCTGGCAAGAAACTACACAAGAAGGTAGGGGTCAGGGGTCAGAGTTAACTGGTTTTATCTCTCCAGAGGAGACCCCCTGGCAAGAAACTACCTCCCCATCTCTCTCTCTCCCTCCCTGGTCCCTCCCTCTCTCTCTCCCCCTCCCCATCTCTCTCTCCCTCCCCATCTCTCTCTCTCCCCCCATCTCTCTCTCCCCCCCATCTCTCTCTCTCCCCCCCCATCTCTCTCCCCCCCATCTCTCTCTCCCCCCCTCTCTCTCTCCCCCCCGTCTCTCTCTCTCCCCCCTCCCCCATCTCCCTCCCCCCTCTCCCTCCCCCCCGTCTCTCTCTCTCTCTCCCCCCGTCTCTCTCTCTCCCCCCCCCGTCTCTCTCTCCCTCCCCCGTCTCTCTCCCTCCCCATCTCTCTCTCCCTCCCCGTCTCTCTCTCTCTCCCCCTCTCTCTCCCCCTCCATCTCTCCCCCCATCTCTCTCTCCTTCTAGAACTGGGATCAGATGTCTGGTCAGTCTCTTCCTTCATCTCTGCTCTCCTCTAACCAGAGGAAAGACTTCATGGAGGTGAGACCACCCTACCACACCCTACCACACCACACACCACACCCTACCACACCACACCACACACCCTACCACACCACACACCCTACCACACCCTACCACACCACACACCACACCCTACCACACCACACCACACCACACACCACACCCTACCACACCACACCCTACCACACCACACACCACACCCTACCACACCACACCACACACCACACCCTACCACACCACACCACACACCCTACCACACCACACACCACACCCTACCACACCACACCACACACCCTACCACACCACACACCCTACCACACCCTACCACACACACACCCTACCACACACACCCTACTACACCACACACACACCCTACCACACCACACACACACACCCTACCACACCCTACCACACACTACCACACCCTACTACACCACACACACACCCTACCACACCACACACACACCCTACCACACCCTACCACACACACACCCTACCACACACCTACCACACACCACACACACCCTACCACACCACACACACACCCCACACCCTACCACACCACACACACACCCTACCACACCCCTACCACACCACACACACCCCTACCACACCACACACCACCACACACACACACCACACCCTACCACACCCTACACACACCACACACACACCCTACCACACCACACACACACACCCCCTACCACACCCTACCACACCACACCACACCCTACCACACCCACCCTACCACACCCTACACACCCACCCTACCACACCACACACACACCCACCCACCACCACACCCTACCACACACACACTACCACACACACCACACACACCACACCCACCCTACCCTACACACCCTACCACACACACCCACCCTACCACACCCATACCACACCCTACCACACCCACCCTACCACACCCACCCACACACACCCTACCACACCCACCCCTCCCACACCACACACCCACACACCCCCTACCACACCCCCACCCTACACACACCCTACCACACCCTACCCCCACACCCTACCACACCACACACACACCCTACCACACCCACCACTACCCTAACACACCACACACACACACCCTACCACACATCCTACCACACA
Source organism: Oncorhynchus masou masou (assembly GCF_036934945.1). Classification (NCBI taxonomy): domain Eukaryota; kingdom Metazoa; phylum Chordata; class Actinopteri; order Salmoniformes; family Salmonidae; genus Oncorhynchus; species Oncorhynchus masou. The sequence goes on along the minus strand of NW_027016550.1, from coordinate 1,312,784 downwards.
CACACCCTACCCACCACCACACACCCCTACCACACCCCCCACACCCCCCCTACACACCCCCACACCCACTACCACACCCTACCACCCCCACACACACCCTACCACACCCACACACACCCTACCACACCCCTACCACACATCCTACCACACACACACACCCTACCCCCACACACCCCTACCACACCCCACACACACCCTACCACACCACCCACACACACACACCCCACACCACACCCTACCACACACACCCTACCACACCACACACACACCCTACCACACCACACACACACCCTACCACACCCTACCACACACCCTACCACACCCTACCACACACCCTACACACACACACACACCCTACCACACCCTACCACACCACATACCACACACCCTACCACACTCCCCCCACCACACCCCCCCACACACACCCCCTACCACACCCCCACACCCACCCACACCACACCCCCACACACACCCCTACCACACCCCCCCATCCTACCCCCACCACACCCCCACACACACCCTACCACACCACACACCCCCTACCACACCACCCCCACACACACCCTGCCACACCACACCCTACCCCCACACACACCACACACACCACACCCTACCCCCACACACCCCTACCACACCACATACCCACACACACACCCTACCCACACACACCCCTACCCCACACACACCCTACACACCACACACACCCTACACCCACACCACACCCTACCCCACACCCTACCCCACCACACCCAACCCCCACACCCTACCACACCCTACCCCCACACCCTACCCCCACACCCACCCCCACCCCACCCTACCCCACACCCTACCACACCCTACCACACACACCCTACCACACCCTACCCCCACCACACCCTACCACCCACACCCTACCACCCACACACCCTACCACACCACACCCTACCCACCACACTCTACCACACCACACCCTACCACACTACACCCTACCAGACCACACTCTACCACACCACACTCTACCACACCACACCCTACCACACCACACCCTACCACCACACCACACCACACCCTACCACACACACCTACCCCCACACCACACCCACCACCCACACCCACCCTACCACACCACCCCTACCCCCACACACCCCTACCCCCACACACACCCTACCACACCCTACCCCCACACACACCCTACCACACCACACCCTACCCCCACACACCCCTACCACACCACACCCTACCCCCACCACACCCTACCACACCACACCCTACCCACACACACACCTACCACACCACACTCTACCCACACACACACCCTACACCCACACACACCCTACCCCACCACACTCTACCCCACACCCTACACCCTACCCCACCCCTACCACACCCTACCCCCCCACACCCTACCACACCCTACCCCCACACCCTACACCCCACACCTTACCACACACCCCTACCCCCACACCCTACCACACCCACACCCTACCACACCACACCCTACCACACCACACACTCTACCACCCACACACCCTACCACACCACACCACACCCTACCACACTACACCCTACAGACCACACTCTACCACACCACACTCTACCACACCACACTCTACCACACCACACCCTACCACGCCACACCACACCCTACCACACACCCTACCCCCACACCCCCTACCCCCACACACACCCTACCGCCCACACACACCCTACCACACCCTACCCCCACACACACCCTGCCACACCACACCCTACCCCCACACACACCCTACCCACACACACACCCTACCCACACACCCTACACCCACACACCCTACCCCCACACCACACCCTACCCCACACCCTACCCCCACACCCTACCACACCCTACCCCCACACCTTACCACACCCTACCCCCACACCCTACCACACCACACCCTACCACACTCTACCACACCCTACCACACCACACCCTACCACACCACACTCTACCACACCACACCCCCACACCCTACCACACCACACTACCACACCCTACCACACCACACACTAACACACCTTATTTGTTGTTAATGTGTCCCTGCAGCGGGCTCTGTACCAGTCGTCCCACAGCGATGAGAACGATGTCCAGACGGTCAGTCACAAGTGTCTGGTGGTCAGCGTGTCGGAGTACGAAAGCATGACTCTGACGCGTCGCTACGCCGACAGCCAAGACCTGTACTACCTGGCCGGGACATACGAGCCCACCACGGGTATGATCTACAACACGGACGGAGTCCCCATCATCTGATGGACGACACGCTAACGACACCCGACCAACGCCAAGCTCGATCCGGTCAACTCATAGCGTTTGATCCAACGAACGAAGACCACCTGAGAGAGAGACGATGGACCGTATTCAGAAACTCTTGAAACACAAGGGTCTTCTCTATAAACACACCCAGACGTCTACCTGTAAATACAATAGTTCTAACACTCGTAGATGTGTATAAAAGACAGGAAGTGGTTTTATTTTCCAGGGAAGACATCCTCCTGGCTGGATCGTAGCCGTGAGTCACAGTAGTTTTGATGAGAGGAGGTTTGTCTATCTGCCAGACGTATCACACTAACGAGAGAGAGACCTGCTGACAATCCCAACAATGGGGGGTGGGGATACAGTCCTGTGTTCTGATTGGTGCCTGTCCTGTCTGGACCCGCCTACTCCCCCATGACCTTATCACCCTGCTGGTGTTAACAGGGTTCTGATGGCCTGATGTTTTGAGATATTATCAGTGTTTCTCTGGAGTGAACACACTCTTATTGCCCCCCCCCCCCTGGTCCCCATCTATCTGCCCCCCCTGGTCCCCATCTATCTGCCCCCCCCCCCTGGTCCCCATCTATCTGCCCCCCCTGGTCCCCATCTATCTTGCCCCCCCTGGTCCCCATCTATCTGTCCTGGTCCCCATCTATCTGCCCCCCTGGTCCCCATCTATCTGTCCTGGTCCCCATCTATCTGCTCCCCCTGGTCCCCATCTATCTGCCCCCCTGGTCCCCATCTATCTGCCCCCCCCTGGTCCCCATCTATCTGCCCCCCCCAGCGGGGTTTCAGCCTTTTCTCCGTCCCGACACACCCCATGAATATCTCTGTACGGTACGGGGGGAAATATTATTTAGAAAATACTAAACGTTTGTTTTGTAAATGTCTTTGAGCTGAGGAGGAGGAGTGGAGGTGGTGGAGGAGGAAGAGGAGGAGGGAAAAGGGGGAGGAGGAAGAGGAGGAGGGAAAAGGGGGAGGAGGATAGGGAGGAAGAGGGGGAGGAGGAGGAGGGAAAAGGGGAAGGAGGATAGGGAGGAAGAGGGGGAGGAGGAGGAGGGAAAAGGGGGAGGAGGAAGAGGAGGACGGAAAAGGGGGATGAAGAGGGGGAGGAGGAGGAAGAGGAGGGGAAAGGGGGAGGAGGATAGGGAGGAAGAGGGGGAGGAGGAGGAAGAGGAGGGAAAAGGGGGAGGAGGATAGGGAGGAAGAGGATAGGGAGGAAGGAACCCCTCCAGAAACCCATGTTCAGCTGGACTCCATTTTGGAGGAGGAGGAGGGAAAAGGGGGAGGAAGAGGAGGAAGAGGAGGAGGGAAAAGGGTTTGTTTCTTTTTTTACTGAAGCAATCTCCGTAATCAGTGTTTCTCCCGATATCTATTTAGCAGATCAATATTTATAGTTGATCAATAAAGAGATACATCTATCGATTGTCGTCTCCTGAATGATGTCTCCTGCCTTATCGGACCTACTAGATCATTAGCCGATCAATCCTATTGTATTTCAAGTAACTTTTGTTTTTACAATAACATGTGTCCTCAAGTGCTGTGCCGAACAATGTCCTATCCCCTCCGAGCAGCGGCCCAGTTACCGCAGGGAACCCCTCCAGAAGGAGAAACCATGTTCAGCTGGACTCCATTTTGTGTCAGCAATGAAGCTGGTTCCTGTTTTTAAAATGGAGGAGAGTTTTCCTCTTAGGGTCTCCATGCTGAACACTCACTCACTCACACACTCCTCTCCCTCCGCTGTGTGTATACACCAACCACAGCATCATGTTGCCCTGAGAGCTGACGTACCACAGAGGTACTCTCCACACACACACACTCCTCTCCCTCCGCTGTGTGTATACACCAACCTCAGCATCATGTTGCCCTGAGAGCTGACGTACCACAGAGGTACTGACGTCTCCACACACACACACACTCTCTCTCCCTCCGCTGTGTGTATACACCAACCTCAGCATCATGTTGCCCTGAGAGCTGACGTATCACAGAGGTACTCTCCACACACACACACTACTCTCCCTCCGCTGTGTGTATACACAAACCTCAGCATCATGTTGCCCTGAGAGCTGACGTACCACCAACCTCAGCATCATGTTGCCCTGAGACGGTACTCTCCACACACACTCCTCTCCCTCCGCTGTGTGTATACACCAACCTCAGCATCATGTTGCCCTGAGAGCTGACGTACCACAGAGGTACTCTCCACACACACACACTACTCTCCCTCCGCTGTGTGTATACACTACTCTCCACACACACACCCTCCTTGCTCACTCACACACCTTTCAATTTCTCTCCCTCTCTCCTCTGTCAGTTTAATTTAAGGGACTTTATTGTCATGGGAAACATATGCTAACATTGTCAAAGCAAGTGAAATAGATAATAAACAAGAGTGAAATAAACAATAACAATTAACAGTAAACATTACACTCACAGAAGTTCCTAAAGAATAAAGAATTTTCAAATGTCATATTATATATATACAGTGTTGTAACAATGTACAAATGGTAAAGGACACAAGATAAAATAAATAAGCATAAATATGGGTTGTATTTACAATGGTGTTTGTTCTTCACTGGTTGCCCTTTTCTCGTGGCAACAGGTCACACATCTTGCTGCTGTGATGGCACACTGTGGAATTTCACCCAGTAGATATGGGAGTTTATCAAAATTGGGTTTGTTTTCTAATTATTTGTGGATCTGTGTAATCTGAGGGAAATATGTGTCTCTAATATGGTCATACATTGGGCAGGAGGTTAGGAAATGCAGCTCGGTCTCTCCCACCCATCTGCTCTGCCTTCCAGCAATCTTCTCTGTGGGTGTGTCAGCAGAGACCGTTCTGATTGGCTGAGTTCAAGCGAACAGAGGCGTCCTATTGGTCGACTGTCAGAGACGGAGCAGGGAATGGAGGCGAGGGTGTTGTGTCCTAACTGGCTGATGAAGCCCAAGGCTGCGTGTTTCAATCCAATGATATGAAAGATGTTTTAGAGATTTTTCTTTTAAAGCTAAACCAAACCTCAGACCTTTTAGAGGAGAAAAAAAAGGTTTGATTTGTCCCGTATTTCAGGCAGACGCCCCAACCTCTTGTTGTCACACTTATAAGACGAGATAAATTAATATAAACTCAGCAAAAAAAATAAACGGCCCTTTTTCTGGACCGTCTTTCAAAGATAATTCGTAAAAATCCAAATAAACTTCACAGATCTTCATTGCCCAGGGTCCCTGCTCATCTGTCTGAACGTGCCTTAGGCATGCTGCACGGAGGCATGAGGACTGCAGATGTGGCCAGGGCAATAAATTGCAATGTCAGTACTGTGAGACGCCTTAGACAGCGCTACAGGGAGACAGGACGGACAGCTGATCGTCCTCGCAGTGACAGATCACGTGTAACAACACCTACACAGGATCGGTACATCCGAACATCACACCTGGACAGGTACAGGATGGCAACAACTGCCCGAGTTACACCAGGAACGCACAATCCCTCCATCAGACTGTCCGCGATAAGCTGAGAGAGAGGCTGGACTGAGGGCTTGTAGGCCTGTTGTAAGGCAGTTCCTCACCAGACATCACCGGCAACAACGTCGCCTATGGGCACAAACCCACCGTCGCTGGACCAGACAGGACAGACAAAAGGTGTTCATCACTGACGAGTCGCGGTTTTGTCTCACCAGGGGTGATGGTCGGATTCGCGTTCATCGTCGAAGGAATGAGCGTTACACTAAGGCCTGTACTCTGGAGCGAGATCGAGATGGAGGGTCCGTCATGGTCTGGGGCGGTGTGTCACAGCATCATCGGACTGAGCTTGTTGTCATTCCAGGCAGTCTCAACGCTGTATGTTACAGGGAAGACATCCTCCTCCTCATGTGGTACCCTTCCTGCAGGCTCATCCTGACATGACCCTCCAGCATGACAATGCCACAGCCATACTGCTCGTTCTGTGAGTGATTTCCTGCAGGACAGGAATGTCAGTGTTCTGCTATGGCCAGCGAAGAGCCCGGATCTCAATCCCAAAGCACGTCTGGGACCTCTTGGATCGGAGGGTGAGGGCCCCCCCACCACCCCCCTACAGCGATGTCCAGGAACTTGCAGGTGCCTTGGTGGAAGAGGGGGGGTAACATATGTCATGTAAATATTCAGTCAATCACATTTCTCCTGTGAGTTCATGAGCGGAGCTGGTTCATGAAACCAACTGACTTTCCAGTCTCGTCTCATACACAGTTACTCTTCTTAATGACTGAATCCCCTCTGGCATTTAGCCACAGTTATCTTATTGCTTCGCACTCATTTTTTCAGTTTTTTTCTCTCTTCATATTAAGGAAACCTTAGCGCCACGGCAATAGTTCATAAATAGCGACATCTACTCGCCTTCAGACAGATTCATGCATGAAGGACCATAGAAATACAGTCCTTGGCACTTTACAGGAATAACTAACGTGTCATCCTGCTAACTCACCATAGCAACGAAAGGAGAAACCACCCAAGAGGTGTAACCATAGCAACGGTATACAGTTGGCCAGTTACAGGAATATATATATATATATCCCATTTAGCAGACGCTTTTGTCCAAAGCGACTTACAAGTCGGCTGGGGCCACTACTTTTGCATATGGGTGGCCCCAGTGGGAAACGAACCCACGACGCTTGGCGTTGCAAGCGCCATGCTCTACCGACTGAGCCACGTCATCCTGCTAACTCCTCTGATCGGAACACCCCATGTTCTGGAGAGGAAAAGGAGAAACCACCCAAGAGGTGTAACCATAGCAACGAAAGGAGAAACCACCCAGGAGGTGTAGCCATAGCAACGGTACACCAAATACTTATTTTCCACCATCATTTGCAAATAAATTAATTTATAAATTCTACAATGCGATTTTCTGGATTTTTTTTCTTCTCATTTTGTCTGTCAAGTGTACCTATGATGAACATTACAGGCCTCTCTAATCTTTTTAAGTGGGAGAACTTGCACAATTGATGGCTGACTAAATACTTTTTTGCCCCACTGTATATATAAGATATATAGTAGTGTTATAGTATATATATATATAAGTCTGTAGTGAAATTTGTAGCGTTACTAGTATCAGCTGAACAATATAGAGTAGTGTTACAGTGTGTATATATATATATATGTCTGTAGTGAAATTTGTAGCGTTACTAGTATCAGCTGAACGCTATATAGTAGTGTTATAGTATATATATATAAGTCTGTAGCTTGGGGAGAAAGAAAGAAAATGTTCAGCATCTCTACTTTGGCAACAAAAAAAATTTAGTTGTTTAATTATGAATAAATTAAATACTTATTTAAATATATTACGTTTTTAATTATGAACAAATCAAATATTTATTTAAATATATTAAGTTAAATTATGAACAAATTAAATATTTATTTAAATATATTAAGTTGAATTATGAACAAATTAAATATTTATTTAAATACATTCAGTTTAATTATGAACAAATTAAATATTTATTTAAATACATTCAGTTTAATTTTGAACAAATTAAATATTTATTTAAATATATTAAGTTGAATTATGAACAAATTAAATATTTATTTAAATATATTAAGTTGAATTATGAACAAATTAAATATTTAAATATATTAAGTTGAATTATGAACAAATTAAATACTTATTTAAATACATTCAGTTTAATTATGAACAAATTAAATATTTATTTAAATATATTAAGTTTAATTATGACCTATTTAAATATATTAAGTCAACCCAGACAGGAAGATCACATCAGTGACTCAACCCACCCCTCTCAGGGACGGCATGAAAGAGCACCAGTAAGCCAGTGACTCACCCCCTGAAAGAGGGTTAGAGGCAGAGAATCCCAGTGGAAAGAGGGGAACCGGCCAGGCAGAGACAGCAAGGGCGGTTTGTTGCTCCAGAGCCTTTCCGTTCACCTTCACACTCCTGGGCCAGACTACACTCAATCATATGACCCACTGATGAGATGAGTCTTCAGTAAAGACAAAGGTTGAGACCGAGTCTGCGTCTCTCACATGGGTAGGCAGATCATTCCATAAAAATGGAGCTCTATAGGAGAAAGCCCTGCCTCGAGCTGTTTGCTTAGAAATTCTAGGGACAATTAGGAGGCCTGCGTCTTGTGACCGTAGCGTACGTGTAGGTATGTACGGCAGGACCAAATCAGAGAGATGGGTAGGAGCAAGCCCATGTAATGCTTTGTAGGTTAGCAGTAAAACCTTGAAATCAGCCCTTGCTTTGACAGGAAGCCAGTGTAGGGAGGCTAGCACTGGAGTAATATGATCCATTTTTTGGTTCTAGTCAGGATTCTAGCAGCCGTATTTAGCACTAACTGAAGTTTATTTAGTGCTTTATCCGGGTAGCCGGAAAGTAGAGCACTGCAGTAGTCTAATCTAGAAGTGACAAAAGCATGGATTAATTTTTCTGCATCATTTTTGGACAGAAAGTTTCTGATTTTTGCAATGTTACGTAGATGGAAAAAAGCTGTCCTTGAAACAGTCTTGATATGTTCGTCAAAAGAGAGATCAGGGTCCAGAGTAACGCCGAGGTCCTTCACAGTTTTATTTGAGACGACTGTACAACCATTAAGATTAACTGTCAGATTCAACAGAAGAGCTAACTTGCCCAGCCCAGTCATTGAGTACATTGAGACGTCATAGTGGTTTGTGATGACGTGGCTCAGTTGGTTCATAGCTCTTGCAACACTGGGGTTGTGTGTTCGATTCCCACGGAGGACCAGTACAAAAAAATAAAAAATCTGAAAATGTACGCACTTACTGGTTTACTGTCAATTGCCTAGTTACTAGTTTTGATTTACATCGGCTTGACAATCTATGGCTGTCTAAGCAATGATTAACAACCAATTTGACAGAGCTTGACGTCATTTTTAAAATCTATTTTTTAGAGCATATATTGTACAATCCAGGTTTGCGCAACTCTCCCGACAGAGGAATCCATGCTTTTCCTGCGCACTTCTCAGTGTTTGGTATTCATACGAGGCTGTTGACCATATTATGTCCATCAACACGCTCTGCAGGTGCGGCTGTCTTGCCCGATCTGAATCAATTGGATGGCCAACAGATATGGAGGTTTCAAGTACATTTAGTTGAAGCCATCCCTTTAAATATGGTGTACCTTTAATTATATATTTTGTGCACAGACTCACTAGAATACATGGAAAGAACGAACGGATTCACAATATAGAGATCGATGACAGAAAATGAATTTTCGTCTCCGTTTCAAAACCAACTGGTAGATTTAAAAATACTCGGATCTTGTAATTATCTAGACCGAATGTACGGTTATCAATGTATGTATGAATAAGAAAAAACGGTTCGGGAAGCCTTTAAAATATATTGATAAATAAAATGCTTTTCCGACCTGGAACCGGAAGGGCTCGCTAAACCTGACTCGTGGTTTCCTCGATCGGTAACGTGGTAGAATTATGAGGGAATTAAATCAAGGTTAGAGTATGAAGAACATACCTTATTCTAGCTCCACCTCAAACAAATATTGGGTGAACAACATGCTATTCTCATGCTTAAACTCAAGGTCAGAAGAGGCACAGAGAGAAATGCGTTTTATTTAGTGTCTAATGGAAGTTCAGACCCCTCGACTTTTCCCACGTTACGTTAGATGTTTTTTTCCTCATCAATCGACCCCAGTGACAAAGCGAAAACAGGTTTTTAGAATTGTTTGCCAATAAAATATCGGTCTTTAGAATCAGGACTTTGAAGCACCGTGGTACTGGTACCCAGGCTATATGAGATGGACGTGGCCCGACCGTCATATCGACCATCAGAACCATGTTGAGTTGGACACCTTCAGACTCACGCATGTACTCTGCTGTCAAAACATGTGATAAGGAGTCTCCAGGTTAATCGTGAGCTACCAGCGCGACACAAACTATTCTGAAAAGTACAAGCACTTTAACCATCGTCATTAAATCTCACAGCCAAATCAACATCCCATCCCTGGTTACCAGGATTGGTTTAACAAGCCAAACCAGTGGGTAAACGTACTTTCCAGTTTAATGTTAACGGCAAAGTACACTAACCTGGCAGAAACGGCACTATTTGGAAACTTTCCCATTGAACGAGCAGCAGTCCAGAACATTCTGTACTCCTTTAGTCTGAAGGGAAATTACAAATCTTCTAAACTTTAAAGGTATTGAAATGAATTTTATTTAGTGGGAAACCAAATCCAGAAAACTTAAATGTTTCATTTAGGACCCGGTGGAGTTGGAGGGGAGATGAGGTGCCATATGAGATGAAGCTGGCGACCGTTATTTCTCTCCTCTCCAAGCAGCTGATGATCAGGATGGAGACCCACTGCTCTAATTCAATGATCCCCACACCGAGCCAGTCTAGTGTTTCAGCCCCTGAAGGCAGTTTAAAACCCACCGTTCGTTCCTAGGTGTTATTGTAAAATTAGTTCTTATCCAGACTTGCCTAGTTAAATAAATTGCTAGTAATGTAACACGGGTGCTAGCTGATATTTATCCAGTCTCCCACTGTGTTTATCTTTAGGCTCTGAGAGAACATAGTGTTGCTGTGCCATAGGAAAGCACCAGGATGTTGATGTGACTGGAACCCACACTATTAACACGTTACAACCCGCTTAATCCTAGACCCGGAAGCTTCCTGCCACCCCACCCAGACAACAGTGAACTGTACAGGAAGGGAGTCTCAGACAGGAAGTGATGTCGGAACACATGTGCACTTTTATTGGGAGTTTAGTCAGTGTACAAGTTGGCCCCCCCCCCACTGGTCCCTCTGGCACCCTAATCACCTCTGACCTCCCCCAGCAGAGGTCACACTCGGGTTCATTTGCATAAACAAAAACAAAAATTGAACAGGACCAAGACTTAAGGCTGCAAGTACAAAAAAACCAGACATTGTGACATAATTTACATACAAGCCATTACTGCCCCATGTTACAGAACGCTGTGGCAGAGAGCCGCGAGCCGGCAGCCTTCACAGAGGCAAATACCTGGTAAAACAATTGGAATGACTCAAAAAGAAGCAGAATGTACATGTTGTTTTAAAAGTCCTCAGCTGCATGAATCTCAGGGGTCCTTACATTTATATTTTTACCTCTTAAAAACCTTTAATCCGTTGTTTCACCGTTCCAGTTTTGTGTTGTATATTTTTGTTTTTCCACAGATCCTGAGTCAAAAAAAAGCGCCAAAATAAGAGAAGCCATGCCAATGAGACTGAGAAGCTGGGTTTTGGGCTCACTCCGCGGCCCCCTCTCTCTCTCTGGGTGGTGTGTCTGGTGGCAGAGCTGAAGTGGTAGTCGGGTGGCTGGGTCGGTCGTTTGGGATGGGTACAGTCTGTTTAGAAGCATTTACGGTGGACGATGGAGGGACCAGACTCGTCGTACTCCTGCTTGCTGATCCACATCTGCTGGAAGGTGGAGAGAGAAGCCAGGATGGAGCCTCCAATCCAGACGGAGTATTTACGCTCTGGGGGGCGATGATCTGGAGAGAGAGGAGGGTTAAATTAACATGGGTTGGACTGCAGTACTAACATCTGACCACACGGTGGGGTTAAATTAACATGGGTTTAGACTGCAGTACTAACATCTGACCACACGGTGGCAGCAGAGGGTTAAATTAACATGGGTTAGACTGCAGTACTAACATCTGACCACACGGTGGAAGCAGAGGGTTAAATTAAAGGTAAGGGACAGGACTTCAGGTCAGTCTACTGGATACTAAGTTATGCATTGCTGTTTAAAGGTCTGAAGCGGTTGATTTTTACAGTGTTAGACTAATGTAATAACTGTTAGTGATCTTTATAAGGGACTGCTAGCTAAGCCTAATAGTAGTTCGATTGGATGACTGGTATTTAGTCCTAGTTGGTAGTGCTTGTGTAGCCTTCATAAAAGGGCCAGACAGTTGACTGTAGTGATTCTAACCTTGATCTTCATGGTGGAGGGGGCCAGAGAGGTGATCTCCTTCTGCATCCTGTCAGCGATGCCGGGGTACATGGTGGTTCCTCCGGACAGCACCGTGTTGGCGTACAGGTCCTTACGGATGTCCACGTCACACTTCATGATGGAGTTGTAGGTGGTCTCGTGGATACCGCAAGACTCCATACCTGGAGAGAGAGGAGACAAAATGGCCGTCATTACGGTGCTCACAAGACTGCTGCCGACGACACGTCTGACCGCGAATGACCGTTCTGAGTGTTTATTTAAAACTCACCGAGGAAGGAGGGCTGGAAGAGGGCCTCCGGGCAGCGGAACCTCTCGTTGCCGATGGTGATGACCTGTCCGTCAGGCAGCTCGTAGCTCTTCTCCAGAGAGGAAGAGGAGGCAGCGGTGCCCATCTCCTGCTCAAAGTCCAGCGCCACGTAGCACAGCTTCTCCTTGATGTCTCGTACGATTTCCCTCTCGGCCGTGGTGGTGAAGCTGTAGCCGCGCTCCGTCAGGATCTTCATCAGGTAGTCTGTGAGGTCGCGGCCGGCCAGATCCAGACGCAGGATGGCGTGGGGCAGAGCGTAGCCCTCGTAGATGGGTACTGTGTGGGTCACGCCGTCACCGGAGTCCATGACGATACCGGTGGTACGGCCAGAGGCGTACAGGGACAACACGGCCTGGATGGCCACGTACATGGCAGGGGTGTTGAAGGTCTCAAACATGATCTGGAGACGAGAGGAGAGGGATGAGTCAGAGGACTACAGTAGAGAGGGTTGAGTGCCAAGGTGCTATAAAACCACAGTAGAGAGGGACGAGTGCCAAGGTGCTATAAAACCACAGTAGAGAGGGATGAGGACCACAGAGAGGGATGAGTGTCAAGGTGCTGGAGGACCACAGTAGAGAGAGGGATGAGTGTCAAGGTTGGAGATCAACAGTCAGAAGAACATGCGCTAGTGAGTCGAGGGGTAAAGTTAGTGGAGAACCCGTTCAGAAACACAGCAGTCATCCCCACTGGGCCTTGCAGGTCGTAACAGACCCCCTGTAGCATTAGTGTTGCTATGGTAACTCAGGTAGCAGAGGGCTGTCTTATTGTTAGAATGAATGTCATCATTAAAGTGCAGTCACTAGCTCTACACGCCATAACAGGCATCAGTAAGGCCAGCAAGGTGCAGAACACAGAAAGGAGGAAAGACCTGGAGCTTCTAGAGAGATGAGACAAATCAGCTTTCAGAAGATAGGGCCTGGAGGAGGGGAAGAGGAGCGTGAGGAAAAACAAGGCAGAACTGAAGAGCAGAAGGAACCGTAGAGGTGAGCAAGTGACACATACCTGGGTCATCTTCTCCCTGTTGGCTTTGGGGTTGAGGGGGGCCTCGGTGAGCAGGACGGGGTGCTCCTCTGGAGCCACTCTCAGCTCGTTGTAGAAGGTGTGATGCCAGATCTTCTCCATGTCGTCCCAGTTGGTGACGATGCCGTGCTCGATGGGGTACTTCAGAGTCAGGATACCCCTCTTGCTCTGAGCCTCGTCTCCCACGTAGCTGTCCTTCTGGCCCATCCCAACCATCACTCCCTGGAAACAGGACAGGGTTAGCATATACAGACGCTAGCTAGGACACGGCTAGCATACCAACTACTAGCTTGATGGGGTTAGCATATACAGACGCTAGCATAACTAGATTTTTTTTTTTTAATATATATATAGTTAGCAGTGTCCTCAATATTAAGTCTGACTGCATTGAGGTGCATAAGGCTAGTTGTATGTAGCCACTTCTCAGGGATGTGATCTATGGGATGGTTCATATGTATTCTTGTCACTAGGCCTCAAATTAATATTAAAAACAGACAAATCAAACTAGAACAATATCTAATTTTCACAGTTCAAAATGTTCCAAGGCCCATCATGAGATTTGTTTACATTGGGCATTGGCGATAACAGGTCCATTTCCGGGTAAAAACCCATCGTTCCTCACCTGATGCCTGGGACGACCGACGATGGAGGGGAAGACAGCCCGAGGCGCGTCATCTCCGGCGAATCCGGCTTTGCACATACCGGATCCGTTGTCAACAACCAGTGCGGCGATTTCATCTTCCATTTTGAACTGCAAAAAAAGAAAGAAACCGTATGTAACAAAAACAAAGGCTACAAAGACAGACGTTTGAGAAGAGGGTTAAAAAAAACTTCGTAATAACCCTCAACACTTCCGCACAGCGCCACCCTTAAAAAACACTTCCGCATGGAGCCCTGTGACGACTTGACGCAACACGTCCTGCCTTCCTGGCAGGTTGTAATGACGCGTTCTGACCGCTAGGTGGAAACCGCACTGCGCCCTCCAGACAAAGGAGAGTGGCGCTGCGTTCTTTCGATATTACCATATAAGGACATGTTTTGGGATTCTCAGCAGCCCTTTTGGCGGTTCACAACCAGAGAATAGGAACCTTTAAAAAAAAAAAAAACCCGGATGTGACCACTCCCCTCTTACCAAGTAGCATTTCAACCCCCCGGCCGCCATTTTATAAACTCCCCAAAAAACACAAGACGACCGTGGAAATCTGACTTTAATGCGTTAATGACATGGAAAATAAACATCTTAATAAAATGTAAAACGCTCCTTCTCAATATGAAGTCCCAAGTCTATAACTCAAATTCAAAAGCTGATTTACCACTAAGAAGGGGACTAAAAAAAATGAAGACATAATTATTTAGTTTACTGCCAAGTCCAGTGTTGTGAATAAACCTGCCAGGTTATAGAGGCCATTTCCTGCTGGCCACGCCTTGGTCACTGCTGACGAGGTCGTCCTCCCCCCCTCCTCCTGACCGGACCGGTTTCCCGAATAACCGCTCAGGTTATAATAACTACGGCCTTAAGTACTACACATACCAATAAATAAAGTCAGTTTAATGTCTTAAGTTAAAACTATTTGTGTCGAGTGGTAGTTAAAAATCCGTTAATGTTACCGCGCAGGATAAACTAGGTCTGAACCTACAGCCGCAGAGCGCAACACAAAGACTCCCTGAGACCCCCCTTTTAGCCCGGGAGGGGGGGGTCCAACAGCTGGTAAAAAAAAACTAATATATCAGTTTAACACCATGATAAAATAAATATATATATTTACTGTAGGTGGTTGTTGTATGGTGGTTAAGCCGGTTCTTGATTACCTAACAAGTCACACCTGCATATCCGCCCAATTAATTAAACATGATGTCCATTATAAAGTCAACATGTTTCAAACCTGGTAAATACATTTAGTGAACCTGATCAACCATGCATATTACTGAAAAACTGAATGTTAATTTACTCTACCCTATAATCATACAAACAGCCTTCTAGTTCATGTCCTCCACTATATAACAAACCAGATTCAAATGAATTAAAATATGCAAACAGATACGTGTTTACTTTGTATCTGTTACACAAAACAAACGCCATTAAATATTTGAAATATGTAGGTTATTCTTACCTTTTGGTTTTGGGAGGGGGGTGTTTCAAGGGTAAATGATATAATCCCGCACGAACTGCGTGTGACGGCGCCTCAAAGTGAACCGGTAGTCGGAGGGCGCGTGGTTTTTATCTCCCGGTTAGATGCCCGGCTCGAGCCATAAAAGGTAAACTTTCGGATTCGCGCAATCTGATTGGTCCGGTGTCACGGAACCGGGCGCGTCGCCATAACACGCTACTCCCTACTGCAACTAAACTATAGCCGGTTGTGAAACGCCCCTTCTCTCTCTCTCTCTCTCTCTCTCTCACCGAGGTATGAGAAAAAAAGGAGGAAATCAAAATGGGATCTATAAAATGTTTTCCAAGGCCCTATACAGAGCACAGCCGAGCCCCGTTTTAAAATGCAGCTGTAGTGGTCAGTTCGGCCTGGAGTTTAGGGTTTGTAGTGAACACAGGTCAGGGTTAACTCAAAAGTGTAACTTGCATAGGCACCACTAGCTCGTTAGCAAGCTAACTGCTACATCCAAACAGACAGAATGCATCCTAACTCCTAGTCCCCTAGCCCTCACATGATGCATCCTAACTCCTCGTCCCCAAGCCCTCACATGATGCATCCTAACTCCTAGTCCCCTAGCCCTCACATGATGCATCCTAACTCCTCGTCCCCAAGCCCTCACATGATGCATCCTAACTCCTAGTCCCCTAGCCCTCACATGATGCATCCTAACTCCTAGTCCCCTAGCCCTCACATGATGCATCCTAACTCCTAGTCCCCTAGCCCTCACATGATGCATCCTAACTCCTAGTCCCCTAGCCCTCACATGATGCATCCTAACTCCTAGTCCCCTAGCCGTCACATGATGCATCCTAACTCCTCATCCCCTAGCCCTCACATGATGCATCCTAACTCCTAGTCCCCTAGCCCTCACATGATGCATCCTAACTCCTAGTCCCCTAGCCCTCACATGATGCATCCTAACTCCTAGTCCCCTCCCTCACATGATGCATCCTAACTCCTACCCCTAGCCCTCATGATGCATCCTAACTCCTAGTCCCCTAGCCCTCACATGATGCATCCTAACTCCTAGTCCCCTAGCCCTCACATGATGCATCCTAACTCCTAGTCCCCTAGCCCTCACATGATGCATCCTAACTCCTAGTCCCCTAGCCCTCACATGATGCATCCTAACTCCTAGTCCCCTAGCCCTCACATGATGCATCCTAACTCCTAGCCCCCTAAAACCTCACATGATGCATCCTAACTCCTAGCCCCCTAGCCCTCACATGATGCATCCTAACTCCTAGTCCCCAAGCCCTCACATTGATGCATCCTAACTCCTCGCCCCCTAAGCCCTAACCAGCTGGCTAGTGGTGTTGTTCTGTTGTTCACTGTCAGCAGGCTTCGTTCTCGTAGCCCTCAAAAGAGGCAACATCTATCACACAATCTCTGTTACAGACACACACTATTTTAGACACACACTCTCTGTTACACACACACACACACACACACACACACACACACACACACACACACACACACACACACACACACACACACACACACACACACACACACACACACACACACACACACACACACACACACTCTCTTTTACAGACACACTAGTGGACACTTTAACCTGCAGACTGTAGAGTAGAGTGGTCTGCAGGTTATGCTGGTAAATAGCCCCCCCTGCTATTTACTTCCTGTTCTAACAGCTAGCTGGGAAGAGTAGAGGCTATTTACCATGACCCTGCCC
>NW_027016550.1:1273591-1294926 GCF_036934945.1 Oncorhynchus masou masou | reverse complement strand
AGTGTATACACACAGCGGAGGGAGAGTAGTGTGTGTGTGTGGAGAGTACCTCTGTGGTACGTCAGCTCTCAGGGCAACATGATGCTGAGGTTGGTGTATACACACAGCGGAGGGAGAGGAGTGTGTGTGGAGAGTACCTCTGTGGTACGTCAGCTCTCAGGGCAACATGATGCTGAGGTTGGTGTATACACACAGCGGAGGGAGAGTAGTGTGTGTGTGTGGAGAGTACCTCTGTGATACGTCAGCTCTCAGGGCAACATGATGCTGAGGTTGGTGTATACACACAGCGGAGGGAGAGGAGTGTGTGTGTGTGTGTGGAGAGTACCTCTGTGGTACGTCAGCTCTCAGGGCAACATGATGCTGAGGTTGGTGTATACACACAGCGGAGGGAGAGGAGTGTGTGTGTGTGGAGAGTACCTCTGTGGTACGTCAGCTCTCAGGGCAACATGATGCTGTGGTTGGTGTATACACACAGCGGAGGGAGAGTAGTGTGTGAGTGAGTGAGTGTTCAGCATGGAGACTCAA
The DNA here is from genome assembly GCF_036934945.1 of Oncorhynchus masou masou. Taxonomy (NCBI): domain Eukaryota; kingdom Metazoa; phylum Chordata; class Actinopteri; order Salmoniformes; family Salmonidae; genus Oncorhynchus; species Oncorhynchus masou. The sequence continues at coordinate 1,294,401 of NW_027016550.1, read as the reverse complement.
AGTGGAAAACTCTCCTCCATTTTAAAAACAGGAACCAGCTTCATTGCTGACACAAAATGGAGTCCAGCTGAACATGGTTTCTCCTTCTGGAGGGGTTCCCGCGGTAACTGGGCCGCTGCTCGGGGATAGGACATTGTTCGGCACAGCACTTGAGGACACATGTTATTGTAAAAACAAAAGTTACTTGAAATACAATAGGATTGATCGGCTAATGATCTAGTAGGTCCGATAAGGCAGGAGACATCATTCAGGAGACGACAATCGATAGATGTATCTCTTTATTGATCAACTATAAATATTGATCTGCTAAATAGATATCGGGAGAAACACTGATTACGGAGATTGCTTCAGTAAAAAAAGAAACAAACCCTTTTCCCTCCTCCTCTTCCTCCTCTTCCTCCCCCTTTTCCCTCCTCCTCCTCCCCCTCTTCCTCCCTATCCTCCTCCCCCTTTTCCCTCCTCTTCCTCCTCCTCCCCCTCTTCCTCCCTATTCCTCCCCCCTCCCCCCTTTCTCTCCCCTCCTCTTCCTCCTCCTCCCCTCTTCATCCCCCTTTTCCGTCCTCCTCTTCTCCTCCCCCTTTTCCTCCTCCTCCTCCCCCTCTTCCTCCCTATCCTCCTTCCCCCTCTTCCCTCTCCTCCTCCCCCCTCTTCCTCCCTATCCTCCTCCCCTTTTCCCCTCCTCCTCTTCCCTCCTCCCTTTCCCTCCTCCTCTTCCTCCTCCACCACCTCCACTCCTCCTCCTCAGCTCAAAGACATTTACAAAACAAGCATTTAGTATTTTTCTAAATAATATTTCCCCCGTGCGTACAGAGATATTCATGGGGTGTGTCGGGACGGAGAAAAGGCTGAAACCCGCTGGGGGGGCAGAGGATGGGGACCAGGGGGGGGGGCAGATAGATGGGGACCAGGGGGGGCAGATAGATGGGGACCAGGGGGAGCAGATAGATGGGGACCAGGACAGATAGATGGGGACCAGGGGGGGCAGATAGATGGGGACCAGGACAGATAGATGGGGACCAGGGGGGCAGATAGATGAGGACCAGGAGGCAGATAGATGGGGACCAGGGGGGGCAGATAGATGGGGACCAGGGGGCAGATAGATGGGGACCAGGGGGGGCAGATAGATGGGGACCAGGGGGGGCAATAAGAGTGTGTTCACTCCCAGAGAAACACTGATAATATCTCAAAACATCAGGCCATCAGAACCCTGTTAACACCAGCAGGGTGATAAGGTCATGGGGAGTAGGCGGGTCCAGACAGGACAGGCACCAATCAGAACACAGGGACTGTATCCCCCCATTGTTGGGATTGTCAGCAGGTCTCTCTCGTTAGTGTGATACGTCTGGCAGATAGACAAACCTCCTCTCATCAAAACTACTGTGACTCACGGCTACGATCCAGCCAGGGAGGATGTCTTCCCTGAAAATAAAAACCACTTCCTGTCTTTTATACACATCTACGAGTGTTAGAACTATTGTATTTACAGGTAGACGTCTGGGTGTGTTTATAGAGAAGACCCTTGTGTTTCAAGAGTTTCTGAATACGGTCCATCGTCTCTCTCTCCAGGTGGTCTTCGTTCGTTGGATCAAACGCTATGAGTTGACCGGATCGAGCTTGGCGTTGGTCGGGTGTCGTTAGCGTGTCGTCCATCAGATGATGGGGACTCCGTCCGTGTTGTAGATCATACCCGTGGTGGGCTCGTATGTCCCGGCCAGGTAGTACAGGTCTTGGCTGTCGGCGTAGCGACGCGTCAAGTCATGCTTTCGTACTCCGACACGCTGACCACCAGACACTTGTGACTGACCGTCTGGACATCGTTCTCATCGCTGTGGACGACTGGTACAGAGCCATGCAGGGACACATTAACAAACAAATAAGGTGTGTTAGTGTGTGGTGTGGTAGGGTGTGGTAGTGTGGTGTGGTAGGGTGTGGGGGTGTGGTGTGGTAGAGTGTGGTGTGGTAGGGTGTGGTGTGGTAGGGTGTGGTAGAGTGTGGTAGGGGTGGTGTGGTAGGGTGTGGGGTAGGGTGTGGTAAGGTGCGGGGTAGGGTGTGGTAGGGTGTGGGGGTAGGGGGTGGGGCAGGGGTGTGGTGTGGGGGTAGGGTGTGTGGGTGTAGGGTGTGTGGGTAGGGTGTGTGTGTGGGTAGGGTGTGTGTGGGGGTAGGGTGTGGTGTGGCAGGGTGTGTGTGGGGGTAGGGTGTGGTAGGGTGTGTGTGGCGGTAGGGTGTGTGTGGGGGTAGGGTGTGGTGTGGGGGTAGGGTGTGTGGTAGGGTGTGGTGTGGCGTGGTAGGGTGTGGTGTGGTAGAGTGTGGTGTGGTAGAGTGTGGTGTGGTAGAGTGTGGTCTGATAGGGTGTAGTGTGGTAGGGTGTGGTGTGGTAGAGTGTGGTGTGGTAGAGTGTGGTGTGGTAGGGTGTGGTGTGGTAGGGTGTGGTGTGGTAGGGTGTGGGGGTAGGGTGTGTTGTGGTAAGGTGTGGGGGTAGGGTGTGGGGGTAGGGTGTGGTAGGGTGTGGGGGTTGGGTGTGGTGGGGTAGGGTGTGGGGTAGGGTGTGGTGTGGGTGTAGGGTGTGTGTGGGTGTAGGGTGTGTGTGGGTGTAGGGTGTGTGTGGGTAGGGTGTGTGTGTGGGTAGGGTGTGTGGGGGTAGGGTGTGTGTGGGGGTAGGGTGTGGTGTGGTAGGGTGTGTGTGGGGGTAGGGTGTGGTGTGGCAGGGTGTGTGTGGGGGTAGGGTGTGGTAGGGTGTGTGTGGCGGTAGGGTGTGTGTGGGGGTAGGGTGTGGTGTGGCAGGGTGTGTGTGGGGGTAGGGTGTGGTGTAGGGTAGGGTGTGCAGGGGTGTGGTGTGGCGTGGTGTGGTAGGGTGTGGTGTGGTAGAGTGTGGTGTGGTAGAGTGTGGTGTGGTAGAGTGTGGTCTGGTAGGGTGTAGTGTGGTAGGGTGTGGTGTGGTAGAGTGTGGTGTGGTAGAGTGTGGTGTGGTAGAGTGTGGTGTGGTAGGGTGTGGTGTGGTAGGGTGTGGTAGGGTGTGGTGTGGTAGGGTGTGGTAGGGTGTGGTGTGGTAGGGTGTGGGGGTAGGGTGTGGTGTGGTAAGGTGTGGGGGTAGGGTGTGGGGGTAGGGTGTGGTAGGGTGTGGGGGTTGGGTGTGGTGGGGTAGGGTGTGGGGTAGGGTGTGGTGTGGGTGTAGGGTGTGTGTGGGTGTAGGGTGTGTGTGGGTGTAGGGTGTGTGTGGGTAGGGTGTGTGTGTGGGTAGGGTGTGTGTGGGTAGGGTGTGTGTGGGGGTAGGGTGTGGTGTGGTAGGGTGTGTGTGGGGGTAGGGTGTGGTGTGGGGGTGTGTGGGGGTAGGGTGTGGGTGGTAGGGTGTGTGTGGGGGTAGGGTGTGGGAGGGGGGTGTGGGGGTAGGGTGTGTAGGGGGTAGGATGGGGGGGGTGGTAGGTGTGGGGGTGTGGTGTGGGGTGTGTGGGGGTGTGGGTGGGGTGTGGTGGGGGGTGTGGTAGGGGAGTGTGGTAGGGTGTGTGGTATGTGGTGTGGTAGTAGGGTGTGTGTGTGGTGTGTTAGGGTAGGGTGGGTGTGGTAGGGTGGTGTGGTGTGTAGTGTGGGGGTGTGGCAGGGTGTGTGTGGGGGTGGTAGGGTGTGTGTTTGGTGTGGTAGGGTGGGTGTGGTAGGGTGGGTGTGTGGTGTGGTAGGGTGTGGTAGGGTGGGTGTGGTAGGGTGTGTGTGTGGTGTGGTAGTGTGTGGTAGGGTGTGGTAGTGTGTGTGTGTGGTGTGGTAGGGTGTGGTCGTGTGTGGTAGGGTGTGTGGTAGGGTGTGGTAGGGTGTGTGTGTGGTGTGGTAGGGTGTGTGTGTGGTGTGGTAGGGTGTGGTAGTGTGTGTGTGGTAGGGTGTGTGTGTGGTGTGGTGTGGTAGGGTGTGTGTGGGGTGTGGTAGGGTGTGTGTGGGGGTAGGGTGTGTGTGGGGGTAGGATGTGTGGTAGGGTGTGTGGTAGGGTGTGGGTGGTAGGGTGTGGGGGGGGTGGTGTGGGAGGGTGTGGGGTGTGGTAGGGTGTGTGTGGGGGGGTGTGGTAGGGGAGTGCAGGGGTGTGTGGTATGTGGTGTGGTAGGGTGTGGTAGGGTGTGTGTGTGTGGTGTGTTAGGGTAGGGTGGGTGTGGTAGGGTGTGTGTGTGGTGTGGTAGGGTGTGTGGTGTGGTAGGGTGTGTGTGGGGGTGTGGTAGGGTGTGTGTGTGGTGTGGTAGGGTGGGTGTGGTAGGGTGTGGTAGGGTGGGTGTGGTAGGGTGGGTGTGTGGTGTGGTAGGGTGTGGTAGGGTGGGTGTGTGGTGTGGTAGGGTGGGTGTGTGGTGTGGTAGTGTGTGGTAGTGTGTGTGTGTGTGGTGTGGTAGGGTGTGGTCGTGTGTGGTAGGGTGTGGTAGGGTGTGTGTGTGGTGTGGTAGGGTGTGTGTGTGGTGTGGTGGGTGTGTGTGTGGTAGGGTGTGTGTGTGTGGTGTGGTAGGGTGTGGTAGGGTGTGTGTGTGGTGTGGTAGGGTGTGTGTGTGTGGTGTAGTAGGGTGTGTGTGGTAGGGTGTGTGTGTGGTAGGGTGTGGTAGGGTGTGTGTGTGGTGTGGTAGGGTGTGTGTGTGGTGTAGTAGGGTGTGGTAGTGTGTGGTAGGGTGTGGTAGGGTGTGTGTGTGTGGTGTGGTAGGGTGTGTGTGGTGTAGTAGGGTGTGTGTGTGGTGGTGTGTGTGTGGTAGGGTGTGGTAGGGTGTGGTGTGGTAGGGTGTGTGGTGTGGTGTGGTAGGGTGTGGTGTGTGGTGTGGTAGGGTGTGTGGTGTGGTGTGGTAGGGTGTGGTGTGTGGTGTGGTGTGGTAGGGTGTGGTGTGTGGTGTGGTAGGGTGTGGTGTGGCGGGTGTGGTGTGTGGTGTGGTGTGGTGTGGTAGGGTGTGGTGTGGTGTGTAGGGGTGTGGTAGGGTGTGTGGTGTGGTAGGGTGTGTGGTGTGGTGTGGTAGGGTGTGGTGTGTGGTGTGGTAGGGTGTGGTAGGGTGGTCTCACCTCCATGAAGTCTTTCCTCTGGCGGAGGGAGAGCAGAGATGAAGGAAGAGACTGACCAGACATCTGATCCCAGTTCTAGAAGGAGAGAGATGGGGGAGAGATGGAGGGGGAGAGGGGGGGGGAGAGAGGGGGAGACGGGGGGAGGGAGGAGAGGACGGGGGGAGAGAGAGACGGGGAGGGGAGGGAGAGAGGGGGGGGGAGAGGGGGCAGGGGGAGGGAGGGGGAGAGGACGGGGGAGAGAGAGAGACGGGAGGGAGGGGGAGAGGGGACGGGGGAGAGAGAGAGAGACGGGGAGGGAGGGAGAGAGACGGGGGGAGAGAGAGATGGGGAGAGAGAGATGGGGAGGGAGAGAGAGATGGGGAGGGAGAGAGAGAGAGAGATGGGGAGGGAGAGAGAGAGATGGGGAGGGAGAGAGCGATGGGGAGAGAGAGAGATAAAACCAGTTAACTCTGACCCCTGACCCCTACCTTCTTGTGTAGTTTCTTGCCAGGGTTGGTCTCCTCTGGGTGATAAAACCAGTTAACCCCTGACCCCTACCTTCTTGTCATGTAGTTTCATTCCAGGGTTGGTCTCCTCTGGGTGATAAAACCAGTTAACCCCTGACCCCTACCTTCTTGTCATGTAGTTTCATGCCAGGGTTGGTCTCCTCTGGGTGATAAAACCAGTTAACCCCTGACCCCTACCTTCTTGTCATGTAGTTTCATGCCAGGGTTGGTCTCCTCTGGGTGATAAAACCAGTTAACCTCTGACCCCTACCTTCTTGTCATGTAGTTTCTTGCCAGGGTTGGTCTCCTCTCGGTGATAAAACCAGTTAACCCCTGACCCCTACCTTCTTGTGGTGTAGTTTCTTGCCAGGGTTGGTCTCCTCCGGGTGATAAAACCAGTTAACCCCTGACCCCTACCTTCTTGTCATGTAGTTTCATGCCAGGGTTGGTCTCCTCTGGGTGATAAAACCAGTTAACCTCTGACCCCTACCTTCTTGTGGTGTAGTTTCTTGCCAGGGTTGGTCTCCTCCGGGTGATAAAACCAGTTGACCCCTACCTTCTTGTGGTGTAGTTTCTTGCCAGGGTTGGTCTCCTCCGGGTGATAAAACCAGTTAACCCCTGACCCCTACCTTCTTGTGTAGTTTCTTGCCAAGGTTGGTCTCCTCCGGGTGATAAAACCAGTTAACCCCTGACCCCTACCTTCTTGTGGTGTAGTTTCTTGCCAGGGTTGGTCTCCTCCGGGTGATAAAACCAGTTGACCCCTACCTTCTTGTGGTGTAGTTTCTTGCCAGGGTTGGTCTCCTCCGGGTGATAAAACCAGTTAACCCCTGACCCCTACCTTCTTGTGGTGTAGTTTCTTGCCAGGGTTGGTCTCCTCCGGGTGATAAAACCAGTTGACCCCTACCTTCTTGTCATGTAGTTTCATGCCAGGATTGGTCTCCTCTGGGTGATAAAACAAGTTGACCCCTACCTTCTTGTGGTGTAGTTTCTTGCCAGGGTTGGTCTCCTCCGGGTGATAAAACCAGTTGACTCTGACCACCATGTTGGATCCCCAGCTCTCCCACATGCTCTGGATCTTCCCTATGAAGGGCAGGTTGGGTCGGCCTGCGGAAAGGAACACGGCGCAGTCCCCGATACCAATCATCTCTCTCCCCCGCACGATGGCCTTGTAGAACAGCTTCTTAGCCTTGCCTTTCATACCACGCCTCTGGAGACAGACAGGCAGGCAGGCAGTCAGACAGTCAGACAAACAGGCAGTCAGAAAGACAGACAGACAGGCAGGCAGGCAGTCAGAAAGACAGTCAGAAAGACAGACAGACAGGCAGGCAGTCAGAAAGACAGTCAGACAGACAGACAGACAGGCAGAAAGACAGTCAGAAAGACAGACAGAGGGCATGCATGGAGAAATTTCTCTGGCTGGAACCCCCCCCCCCCCAAAAAAATCGACTCCAAGTGTCATCGAGAGATTCAAATTATCAATCCCGAGCGTGTAATACCAATCCCAAGCGTGTAATACCAATCCCAAGCGTGTAATACCAATCCCAAGCGTGTACTACCAATCCCAAGCGTGTAATACCAATCCCAAGCGTGTACTACCAATCCCAAGCGTGTAATATCAATCCCAAGCGTGTAATACCAATCCCAAGCGTAATACCAATCCCAAGCGTGTAATACCAATCCCAAGCGTGTAATACCAATCCCAAGCGTGTAATACCAATCCCAAGCGTGTAATACCAATCCCAAGCGTGTAATACCAATCCCAAGCGTGTAATACCAATCCCAAGCAATACCAATCCCAAGCGTATAATACCAATCCCAAGCGTGTAATACCAATCCCAAGCGTGTAATACCAATCCCAAAGCGTAATACCAATCCCAAGCGTGTAATACCAATCCAAGCGTGTAATACCAATCCAAGCGTGTAATACCAATCCCAAGCGTGTAATACCAATCCCAAGCGTAATACCAGTAGCGTGCTTCACCAATCCCAAGCGTGTAATACCAATCTGACGTGTAATACCAATCAAGCGTGTATTACCAATCCCAGCGTGTAATAATTAATCCTAAGCGTAATACCAATCCCAAGCGTATTACCACCAATCAGCGTGTAATACCAATCTGCCGCAATATCAATCCCTGCGTGTAATACCAATCCCAAGTTGTGTAATACCAATCCCAAGCGTGTGTTCAGCTCTCACCTGTGTGGATTACCCTAACCACTTCCAGAGCTGTCTGGCAGGCAGGAAGGCAGAGATCTTAGGTCTGTTCTCTACGCCGGGTAATCGCTGTCTCTTAGCCAGCTCCTTGGTGGTGGGAGGGCCCTCTGCGCGTGGCTGCCCACCGACCCCACACCTCCCTGGGACTTCTGCCGGGGCTGGACTGACCACGGGGCCTGGCTGGCTGGGAGGACGGGGGAGATAGACGGGGAGGAGAGGAGGAGATTGATCTTCTTCTAATACTTCTTCCTCCTCTTCCTCTTCCGTCTTTCAACTTCTTAATTTCTTCCTCTTCCTCCTTCTCTTCCTCCACCTCCTCCTGTGGGGTAGTTGGAGGGGGGGGAGACGGGAGAGGTGCAGGGAGCTGGGGCGGTCTCCTCGTCAGAACTACAAGAGGACTCCTCGTCAGTGGAGGAGGAAGAGGAAGAGGAGGTGCTAGAGGAGGATGAGGAGGAGGAGGCTGGGGAGGAGGGGGTGGGAGCAGCTGGAGCTACACGCCCGTTTCTTCCTCGTCTCTTCCTCTTCCTCAGATCCTGAACTACTGCTGTGAGACCCCCTCTCGTCTCCCCTGTCTCACTCCCTCTCTTCTCTTCCCCTTGTTTTTGTTCTCTCCTCTCTCTTTTTGGTTCTCTGTCCCCCTCACGGTCTCTTTCTCTGCCCAGAGAAGGCGTTCTGTTAGGCGGGTTCTCTCCCCAGCAGCCCCGCCTCGCTCTCCGTAGCCCTCCCCTTTACCCTCGCCGGCTTCTGGGTGGCTGTGGCCGTGGCGAGGGTGTGTGTTCTTGCCGTAAGCCCCTGGCCTCCAGCAGCCCCGCCTCGCTCTCCGGAGCCCTCCCTTTCCCCTCGCCGGCTTCTGGCTGGCTGCGGCCGTGGCGAGGGTGTGTGTTCTTGCCGTAAGCCCCTGGCCTCCAGCAGCCCCGCCTCGCTCTCCGGAGCCCTCCCTTTCCCCTCGCCGGCTTCTGGCTGGCTGCGGCCGTGGCGAGGGTGTGTGTTCTTGCCGTAAGCCCCTGGCCTCCAGCAGCCCCGCCTCGCTCTCCGGAGCCCTCCCCTTTACCCTCGCCGGCTTCTGGGTGGCTGCGGCCGTGGCGAGGGGTGTGTGTTCTTGCCGTAAGCCCCTGGCCTCCAGCAGCATCAGAGCCTTGGTCTTCTTGGTCTTGGGTGAGGTCACGCCTTCGTGGTCCAGCTTTACTAGGGGTTCCTCTAGGAGGGCCTTACGCCCCTGTCGCACCCCGCCCTGCCCTCCCACCCCCGGGACATGCCTGGGTCTGGAGATACCAGGAATAAAGGTGCTAGGGTCCGGTCTGGATCTGACAGCAGAGAGGTCTAAGCTGGGTCTGGGTTTAGAGGTACTAGAGCTGGGCCCAGGGCTGGTTCTGGGTTTAGAGGTACTAGAGCTGGGCCCGGGGCTGGTTCTGGGTTTAGAGGTACTAGAGCTGGGCCCGGGGATGGGTCTGGGTTTAGAGGTACTAGAGCTGGGCCCGGGGCTGGGTTTAGAGGTACTAGAGCTGGGCCCAGGGCTGGGTTTGGAGGTACTAGAGCTGGGCCCAGGGCTGGTTCTAGGTTTGGAGGTACTAGAGCTAGACCCAGGGCTGGTTCTGGGCCTGGTAGAAGGATCCAGGGTGGGCCTGGGTTTGTTATGGTTCTGTTTGGGTCTGGAGATTGCTTTGGGAGCGGTTCTGGGTTTGTTGTGATCAGGATTAAAGTTAGCTGCAGGCCCAGGAGTTCTGCTCCTAGAGTCAGGTCTAGGTTTGGATTTTGGTATCGGTGGTAAGGTTAGTTTTAGGGTTTGGTAGAAGAGGCTTGGGTGGGTCTGATGATAGGGGAAGTAGAGTTGTTTAAGTAGTGGAGGGGAGAGTATAGACTTCGGGTTGGTTTTAGGGTGAGGCTGGGTGCTGGACGTTGCTAAGAGTGTGAGGTTGGGTTGGCTGTAATAGGTCCATCCTTAGTATCTTCCTGCAGGGGCTGCGGTAGAGGAGGGGGCTTGTGAGAGGCTTGGCTGGCCTCCTGTAGGGTTCTGGCTGCGGTGGGGGTAGGCTGGGGGTGCTGGTGGGCTTGGAGGGTCGGCCTGGTCCCGGCCTGGGGGCAGACAGGGGTCTTTCCTGAGCAGGTCTCTGGGAGGAGGAGGGCTTGTCCTGGGCTGGTCTGGTGGGGAGCTGAGGTCTGTCTGGAGCCTGGCTGGGTCCAGGGGGGCATCGTTCTCCCGGGGTCTGGGCTCAATGGGGGCTCTAGAGGGAAGGAAAGGCAGGAGTTAACAAATGACTGACCTGGTTTACAGACCCAACAGGGATAACAGACCCAACAGGGTTAACAGACCCAACAGGGACCAGGCCCAACAGGGATAACAGACCCAACAGGGATAACAGACCCAACAGGGATAACAGACCCAACTGGGATAACAGACCCAACTGGGATAACAGACCCAACAGGGATAACAGACCCAACAGGGATAACAGACCCAACAGGGATAACAGACCCAACAGGGTTAACAGACCCAACAGGGTTAACAGACCCAACAGGGATAACAGACCCAACAGGGATAACAGACCCAACAGGGATAACAGACCCAACAGGGATAACAGACCCAACAGGGTTAAAAGACCTAACAGGGATAACAGACCCAACAGGGTTAACAGACCCAACAGGGATAACAGACCCAACAGACCCAACAGGGATAACAGACCCAACAGGGTTAACAGACCCAACAGGGTTAACAGACCCAACAGGGTTAACATAATTCACAGACCCAACAAGGATAACAGACCCAACAGGGATAACAGACCCAACAGGGTTAACAGACCCAACAGGGTTAACATAATTCACAGACCCAACAAGGATAACAGACCCAACAGGGATAACAGACCCAACAGGGATAACAGACCCAACAAGGATAACAGACCCAACAGGGTTAACAGACCCAACAAGGATAACAGACCCAACAGGGATAACAGACCCAACAGACCCAACCGGGATAACAGACCCAACAGGGATAACAGACCCAACAGGGATAACAGACCCAGCAGGGATAACAGACCAACAGACCCAACAGGGATAACAGACCCAACAGGGATAACAGACCCAACAAGGATAACAGACCCAACAGGGATAACAGACCCAACAGGGATAACAGACCCAACAGGGATAACATAATTCACAGACCCAACAGGGATAACAGACCCAACAGGGATAACAGACCCAACAGGGATAACAGACCCAACAGGGATAACAGACCCAACAGGGATAACAGACCCAACAGGGATAACAGACCCAACAGGGATAACAGACCCAACAGACCCAACAGGGATAACAGACCCAACAGGGATAACAGACCCAACAGGGATAACAGACCCAACAGGGATAACAGACCCAACAGGGATAACAGACCCAACAGACCCAACAGGGATAACAGACCCAACAGGGTTAACAGACCCAACAGGGTTAACAGACCCAACAGGGTTAACAGACCCAACAGGGATAACAGACCCAACAGGGATAACAGACCCAACAGGGATAACAGACCCAACAGGGATTACAGACCCAACAGGGATAACAGACCCAACAGGGATAACAGACCCAACAGGGATAACAGACCCAACAGGGATAACAGACCCAACAGGGATAACAGACCCAACAGGGTTAACAGACCTAACAGGGACAACAGACCCAACAGGGATAACAGACCCAACAGACCCAACAGGGATAACAGACCCAACAGGGTTAACAGACCCAACAGGGATAACAGACCCAGCATGGATAGTTAGAGCCAACATGGATAACAGACCCAACAGGGATAACAGACCCAACAGGGATAACAGACCCAACAGGGATAACAGACCCAACAGGGATAACAGACCCAACAGGGATAACAGACCCAACAGGGTTAACAGACCCAACAGGGTTAACAGACCCAACAGGGTTAACAGACCCAACAGGGATAACAGACCCAACAGGGTTAACAGACCCAACATGGATAACAGACCCAACAGGGATAACAGACCCAACAGGGATAACAGACCTAACAGGGATAACAGACCCAACAGGGATAACAGACCTAACAGGGTTAACAGACCCAACAGACCCAACAGGGTTAACAGACCCAACAGGGATAACAGACCCAACATGGATAACAGACCCAACAGGGATAACAGACCCAACAGGGATAACAGACCCAACAGGGATAACAGACCCAACAGGGTTAACAGACCCAACAGGGTTAACAGACCCAACAGGGATAACAGACCCAACAGGGATAACAGACCCAACAGGATAACAGACCCAACAGGGATAACAGACCCAACAGGGATAACAGACCCAACAGGGTTAACAGACCCAATAGGGTTAACAGACCCAACAGGGATAACAGACCCAACAGGGATAACAGACCCAACAGGGTTAACAGACCCAACAGGGTTAACAGACCCAACAAGGATAACAGACCCATAGGATAACAGACAACAGGGTTAACAGACCCAACAGGGATAACAGACCCAAGGATAACAGACCCAACAGGGATAAGAGACCCAACAGGGATAGAGACCCAACAGGGATAACAGACCCAACAGGGATAACAGACCCAACAGGGATAACAGACCCAACAGGGATAACAGACCCAACAGGGTTAACAGACCCAACAGGGATAACAGACCCAACAGGGATAACAGAGACCCAACAGGGATAACAGACCCAACAGGGATAACAGACCCAACAGGGATAACAGACTAAACAGGGATAACAGACCCAAATAGATAACAGACCCAACAGGGTTAACAGACCCAACAGGGATAACAGACCCAACAGGGTTAACAGACCCAACAGGGATAACAGACCCAACAGGATAACAGACCCAACAGGGATAACAGACCCAACAGGGATAACAGACCCAACAGGGTTAACAGACCCAACAGGGATAACAGAATCCACCAGCAGTTATAAAGTCTTAGAGCTTTTCAACTAGCGTCGGAGGTCTCTGATTGGCTCACCAGGTTTGGAGTTTGGGTTCTTGGCCTGGTCTCCTCTGCCCAAGGGAGTCCTGCTAGGCCTCGCTCACTGGTGTCCTTGCTGTGTCTTCCTGACACGCCTCCTGGGCAGCTGGCCACTAGCAAGCTGGGGAGGGCTCAGCACCTAGGGGGCAGGTTTAATATCAGAATCATCAGACAGACTGACCAAACCCACAGGAAAGACACAAGAGTGTGTGTCCTTGTGTGTGTGTGTGTGTGTATGTGTGTGTGTGTGTGTGGAGTCCTGTGTGTGTGTGGTGTGTGTGTTTGTGTGTGAGTCCTTTTTTTTGAGTGTGTGTGTGTGTGTGTGTGAGTCCTGTGTGTGTGGAGTGTGTGAGTCCTTGTGTGAGTGAGTGTGTGTGAGTCCTTGTGTGTCCTTGTGTGAGTGTGTGGTGAGTCCTGTGTGAGTGTGTGTGTGAGTCCATGTGTGTGTGTGTGTGTGGTGTGAGCTTTGTAGTCAGAGAGGGCAGCAGTGATGTAGGAGAGGGGCTGTGTCCTTACATCTGTAGTCAGGGCAGCAGTCTGGCTGACAGGAGAGGGCTGTGTCCTTACACTGTATCTTGTAGTCAGGGGGCAGCAGTCTGACGTGGGAGAGGGGGGCTGTGTCCTTACACTGTATCTTGTAGTCAGGGGCAGCAGTCTGATGTAGGAGAGGGGCTGTGTCCTTACACTGTATCTTGTAGTCAGGGGGCAGCAGTGTGACGAGCGTGGGGGGCGCATGCATGTACTTTGTGGTGGTCAAGGGGGCAGCAGTCGCGTGGGAGAGGGGGCTGTGTCCCAGCACTGTATCTTGGCCAGGGGGCAGCAGTCTGACGTGGGAGAGGGGGCTGTGTCCTTACACTGTATCTTGTAGTCAGGGGCAGCAGTCAGCGTGGGAGAGGGGGCTGTGTCCTGGCCTGTATCTTGTAGTCAGGGGTCAGGGGTCAGCAGTCTGATGTAGGAGAGGGGCTGTGTCCACTGTATCTTGTAGTCCCGGGGGCAGCAGTCTGAGCCTTGGGAGAGGGGGCTGTGCTCGCCCACTATCTTACTAGTCCAGGGGGCAGCAGTCTAGCAATGGAGAGGGCTGTATCACCACCACAACATCTTGTAGTCAGGGGTCAGCAGTCTGATGTGGGAGAGGGGGCTGTGTCCTTACACTGTATCTTGTAGTCAGGGGCAGCAGTCCTGATGTGGGAGGGGCTGTGATCTTACACTGTATCTTGTAGTCAGGGGCAGTCTGACGTGGGAGAGGGGCTGTGCTGGAGAGGTCAGAGGGCAGCAGTCTGATGTAAGGAGAGGAGGTTGTCCTTCACTGTATCTTGTAGTCAGGGGGCAGCAGTCTGACGTGGGGAGAGGGGGCTGTGTCCTTACACTGTATCTTGTAGTCAGGGGGCAGCAGTCTGATGTGGGAGGGGGCTGTGTCCTTGCTGTATCTTGTAGTCAGGGGGCAGCAGTCTGACGTGGGAGAGGGGGCTGTGTCCTTACACTGTATCTTGTAGTCAGGGGTCAGCAGTCTGACGTGGGGAGGGGCTGTGTCCTTACACTGTATCTTGTAGTCAGGGGGCAACAGTCAGGCTGGTCTGTATCTTGTAGTCAGGGGGGCAGTCTGATGGGAGAGGGGGCTGTGTCCTTACACTGTATCTTGTAGTCAGGGGGCAGCAGTCTGATGTGGGAGAGGGGGCTGTGTCCTTACACTGTATCTTGTAGTCAGGGGTCAGCAGTCTGACGTGGGGAGGGGGCTGTGTCCTTACACTTATCTTGTAGTCAGGGGCAACAGTCTGACGTGGAGAGGCTGTGTCCTTACACTGTATCTTGTAGTCAGGGGCAGCAGTCTGGCGTGGGGAGGAGCTGTGTCCTTACACTGTATCTTGTAGTCAGGGGGCAGCAGTCTAGTGGGAGAAGGCTGTGTCCTTACACTGTATCTTGTAGTCAGGGGGCAGCAGTCTGATGTGGGAGAGGGGGCTGTGTCCTTACACTGTATCTTGTAGTCAGGGGTCAGGGGGCAGCAGTCTGACGTGGGAGAGGGGGCTGTGTCCTTACACTGTATCTTGTAGTCAGGGGGCAGGGGTCAACAGTCTGATGTGGGAGAGGGGGCTGTGTCCTTACCTGTATCTTGTAGTTAGGGGCAGCAGTCTGATGTGGGAGAGGGCTGTGTCCTTACACTGTATCTTGTAGTCAGGGGCAGCAGTCTGACGTGGGAGAGGGCTGTGTCCTTACACTGTATCTTGTAGTCAGGGGGCAGCAGTCTGATGTGGAGGGGCTGTGTCCTTACACTGTATCTTGTAGTCAGGGGGCAGCAGTCTGACGTGGGAGAGGGGCTGTGTCCTTACACTGTATCTTGTAGTCAGGGGGCAGCAGTCTGATGTGGGAGAGGGGGCTGTGTCCTTACACTGTATCTTGTAGTCAGGGGCAGCAGGGGTGGAGGGGCTGTGTCCTTCTGGTAGTGGGACATGGGAGAGGGCTGTGTCCTTACACTGTATCTTGTAGTCAGGGGGCAGCAGTCTGACGTGGGAGAGGGGGCTGTGTCCTTACACTGTATCTTGTAGTCAGGGGGCAGCAGTCTGATGTGGGAGAGGGCTGTGTCCTTACACTGTATCTTGTCAGGGGGCAGTCTGATGTGGGGAGGGGGCAGCACTGTATCTCAGGGGGCAGCAGTGTGGGGAGGGGGCTGTGTCCTTACACTGTATCTTGTAGTCAGGGGGCAGCAGTCTGATGTAGGAGAGGGGGCTGTGTCCTTACACTGTATCTTGTAGTCAGGGGGCAGCAGTCTGATGGGGGAGAGGGGCTGTGTCCTTACACTGTATCTTGTAGTCAGGGGTCAGCAGTCTGACGTGGGAGAGGGGCTGTGTCCTTACACTGTATCTTGTAGTCAGGGGGGCAGCAGTCTGATGTGGGAGAGGGGCTGTGTCCTTACACTGTATCTTGTAGTCAGGGGGCAGAGTCTGATGTGGGAGAGGGGGCTGTGTCCTTACACTGTATCTTGTAGTCAGGGGGCAGCAGTCTGAGCGTGGGAGAGGGGGCTGTGTCCTTACTGTATCTTGTAGTCAGGGGGCAGCAGTCTGATGGAGAGGGCTGTGTCCTTACACTGTATCTTGTATTCAGGGGGCAGCAGTCTGATGTGGGAGAGGGGGCTGTGTCCTTACACTGTATCTTGTAGTCAGGGGCAGCAGTCTGACGTGGGAGAGGGGGCTGGGCCCACACTGTATCTTGTAGTCAGGGGGCAACAGTCTGACGGGGGAGAGGGGGTCTTGTGTCCTTTACACTTGGCCCTCCCATAGTCAGGGGGCAGCAGTCTGATGTGGGAGAGGGGACTGTGTCCTTACACTGTATCTTGTAGTCAGGGGGCAGCAGTCTGACGTGGGAGAGGGGGTCTGTATCTTATGGTGGGGGCAGCAGTCTGACACTGTATCTTGTGTCATGGGTCAGGGGTCAGCAGTGTGAGATGTGGGAGAGGGGGCTGTGTCCCTGTATCACTGTATCTTGTAGTCATGGGTCAGGGGTCAGCAGTCTGACGGAGAGGGCGGTCCTTACACTGTATCTTGTAGTCAGGGGCAGCAGTCTGATGTGGGAGAGGGGCTGTGTCCTTTTGCTGTATCTTGTAGTCAGGGGGCAGCAGTCTGATGGGGAGGGGCTGTGTCCCTTACACTGTATCTTGTAGTCAGGGGGCAGCAGTCTGACGTGGGAGAGGGGGCTGTGTCCTTACACTGTATCTTGTAGTCAGGGGGCAGCAGTCTGGCGTGGGGAGAGGGGCTGTGTCCTTACACTGTATCTTGTAGTCAGGGGGCAACAGTCTGACGTGGGAGAGGGGCTGTGTCCTTACACTGTATCTTGTAGTCAGGGGGCAACAGTCTGATGGGAGAGGGGACTGTGTCTCACACTGTATCTTGTAGTCAGGGGCAGCAGTCTGACGTGGGAGAAGGGGGCTGTGTCCTTACACTGTATCTTGTAGTCATGGGTCAGGGTCAGCAGTGTGATGTGGGAGAGGGGGCTGTGTCCTTACACTGTATCTTGTAGTCATGGGTCAGGGGTCAGCAGTCTGACGTGGGAGAGGGGGCTGTGTCCTTACACTGTATCTTGTAGTCAGGGGGCAGCAGTGTGATGTGGGAGAGGGGGCTGTGTCCTTACACTGTATCTTGTAGTCAGGGGGCAGCAGTCTGACGTGGGAGAGGGGGCTGTGTCCTTACACTGTATCTTGTAGTCAGGGGTCAGCAGTCTGACGTGGGAGAGGGGCTGTGTCCTTACACTGTATCTTTGTAGTCAGGGGCAGCAGTCTGGTGTGGGAGAGGGGCTGTGTCCTTACACTGTATCTTGTAGTCAGGGGGCAGCAGTCTGACGTGGGAGAGGGGCTGTGTCCTACACTGTATCTTGTAGTCAGGGGGCAGCAGTCTGATGTGGAGAGGCGGCTGTGTCCTTACACTGTATCTTGTAGTCAGGGGCAGGGGGCAGCAGTCTGGTGTGGGAGAGGGGCTGTGTCCTTACACTGTATCTTGTAGTCAGGGGGCAGCAGTCTGACGGGAGAGGGGCTGTGTCCATACACTGTATCTTGTAGTCAGGGGCAGCAGTCTGATGTGGGAGAGGGGCTGTGTCCTTACACTGTATCTTGTAGTCAGGGGGCAGCAGTCTGACGTGGGAGAGGGGGCTGTGTCCTTACACTGTATCTTGTAGTCAGGGGCAGCAGTCTGACGGGGAGAGGGGGCTGTGTCCTTACACTGTATCTTGTAGTCAGGGGCAGCAGTCTGATGTAGGAGAGGGGTTGTGTCCTTACACTGTATCTTGTAGTCAGGGGCAGCAGTCCGATGATGTGGGAGAGGGCTGTCCTTACACTGTATCTTGTAGTCAGGGGCAGCAGTCTGATGTAGGAGAGGGGCTGTGTCCTTACACTGTATCTTGTAGTCAGGGCAGCAGTCTGATGGAGAGGGGCTGTGTCCTTACACTGTATCTTGTAGTCAGGGGTCAAGGGGCAGCAGTCTGGTGTGGGAGAGGGGCTGTGTCCTTACACTGTATCTTGTAGTCAGGGGGCAGCAGTCTGACGTGGGGAGAGGGGGCTGTGTCCTTACACTGTATCTTGTAGTCAGGGGCAGGGGGCAGCAGTCTGACGTGGAGAGGGGGGCTGTGTCCTTACACTGTATCTTGTAGTCAGGGGTCAGGGGCAGTCTGATGTGGGAGAGGGGGCTGTGTCCTTACACTGTATCTTGTAGTCAGGGGGCAGCAGTCTGATGTGGAGAGGGGGGCTGTGTCCTTACACTGTATCTTTGTAGTCAGGGGCAGCAGTCTGATGGTGGAGAGGGGCTGTGTCCTTACACTGTATCTTGTAGTCAGGGGCAGCAGTCTGACGTGGAGAGGGGCTGTGTCTACACTGTATCTTGTAGTCAGGGGGCAGCAGTCTGACGTGGGAGAGGGGGCTGTGTCCTTACACTGTATCTTGTAGTCAGGGGGCAGCAGTCTGACGTGGGAGAGGGGGCTGTGTCCTTACACTGTATCTTGTAGTCAGGGGGCAGCAGTCTGACGTGGGAGAGGGGCTGTGTCCTTACACTGTATCTTGTAGTCAGGGGGCAGCAGTCTGATGTGGGAGAGGGGCTGTGTCCTTACACTGTATCTTGTAGTCAGGGGGCAGCAGTCTGATGTAGGAGAGGGGCTGTGTCCTTACACTGTATCTTGTAGTCAGGGGGCAGCAGTCTGACGTGGGAGAGGGGGCTGTGTCCTTACACTGTATCTTGTAGTCAGGGGTCAGCAGTCTGACGTGGGAGAGGGGGCTGTGTCCTTACACTGTATCTTGTAGTCAGGGGGCAACAGTCTGACGTGGGAGAGGGGCTGTGTCCTTACACTGTATCTTGTAGTCAGGGGGCAGCAGTCTGATGGGTGGAGAGGGGGGCTGTGTCCTTACACTGTATCTTGGTAGTCAGGGGGCAGCAGTCTGATGTAGGAGAGGGGGCTGTGTCCTTACACTGTATCTTGTAGTCAGGGGGCAGCAGTCTGACGTGGGAGGGGGGCTGTGTCCTTACACTGTATCTTGTAGTCAGGGGGCAGCAGTCTGACGTGGGGAGGGGGATGCGACCGTGTCACCGTCATCAAACTCAATCATGGACGAGGTCATCACTGTCATCACCGCCTGAACTTCCTGTACAGACAGGAAGGGGTTAAAGTAACAGGTCACCTAAATTCAAACGTGCCCTTGAATGTAGCTAGATAGACGCTATCACACACCAAGTATTAGTTCAGTAAGGAACAGGTCACCTAGATTGGAAATGACTAGATGTGTCCAAACTATTGGCTGGTGATGAGACTAGAAAACAGTAAAACAGTGGGAGAGGGGGCTGTGTTGTTTTCTCCAATGTTATTTATCGGCTTTTCTAGTTTTTATTGGCCAAAAGCCAGCTATATAGCGTAGAGACAGTGGTACTGTGCGTTACCGTTGACTACGGTGCCGGGGTAGAGACAGTGGTACTGGGCGTTACCGTTGACTACGGTGCCGGGGTAGAGACAGTGGTACTGGGCGTTACCGTTGACTACGGTGACGGGGTAGAGACAGTGGTACTGGGCGTTACCGTTGACTACGGTGCCGGGGTAGAGACAGTGGTACTGGGCGTTACCGTTGACTACGGTGCCGGGGTAGAGACAGTGGTACTGGGCGTTACCGTTGACTACGGTGCCGGGGTAGAGACAGTGGTACTGGGCGTTACCGTTGACTACGGTGCCGGGGTAGAGACAGTGGTACTGGGCGTTACCGTTGACTACGGTGCCGGGGTAGAGACAGTGGTACTGGGCGTTACCGTTGACTACGGTGCCGGGGTAGAGACAGTGGTACTGGGCGTTACCGTTGACTACGGTGCCGGGGTAGAGACAGTGGTACTGTGCGTTACCGTTGACTACGGTGCCGGGGTAGAGACAGTGGTACTGGGCGTTACCGTTGACTACGGTGCCGGGGTAGAGACAGTGGTACTGGGCGTTACCGTTGACTACGGTGCCGGGGTAGAGACAGTGGTACTGGGCGTTACCGTTGACTACGGTGCCGGGGTAGAGACAGTGGTACTGGGCGTTACCGTTGACTACGGTGCCGGGGTAGAGACAGTGGTACTGGGCGTTACCGTTGACTACGGTGCCGGGGTAGAGACAGTGGTACTGTGCGTTACCGTTGACTACGGTGCCGGGGTAGAGACAGTGGTACTGTGCGTTACCGTTGACTACGGTGCCGGGGTAGAGACAGTGGTACTGTGCGTTACCGTTGACTACGGTGCCGGGGTAGAGACAGTGGTACTGTGCGTTACCGTTGACTACGGTGCCGGGGTAGAGACAGTGGTACTGTGCGTTACCGTTGACTACGGTGCCGGGGTAGAGACAGTGGTACTGTGCGTTACCGTTGACTACGGTGCCGGGGTAGAGACAGTGGTACTGTGCGTTACCGTTGACTACGGTGCCGGGGTAGAGACAGTGGTACTGTGCGTTACCGTTGACTACGGTGCCGGGGTAGAGACAGTGGTACTGGGCGTTACCGTTGACTACGGTGCCGGGGTAGAGACAGTGGTACTGGGCGTTACCGTTGACTACGGTGCCGGGGTAGAGACAGTGGTACTGGGCGTTACCGTTGACTACGGTGCCGGGGTAGAGACAGTGGTACTGGGCGTTACCGTTGACTACGGTGCCGGGGTAGAGACAGTGGTACTGCTGGCTCCAGTATGCAGCAACACGACAGCCTTCAGGAAGATACCAGACTGACGGAGGCATCACATCCACAATCTGGAATAACACACAGAATAACACACTGACGAGGCATCACATCCACAATCTGGAATAACACACAGAATAACACACTGACGAGGCATCACATCCACAATCTGGAATAACACACACACTGACGAGGCATCACATCCACAATCTGGAATAACACACAGAATAACACACTGACGAGTCATCACATCCACAATCTGGAATAACACACAGAATAACACACTGACGAGGCATCACATCCACAATCTGGAATAACACACAGAATAACACACTGACGAGGCATCACATCCACAATCTGGAATAACACACAGAATAACACACTGACGAGGCATCACATCCACAATCTGGAATAACACACAGAATAACACACTGACGAGGCATCACATCCACAATCTGGAATAACACACA
>NW_027016550.1:1264226-1273091 GCF_036934945.1 Oncorhynchus masou masou | reverse complement strand
CTAATAGCTAGCTGGGAAGAGTAGAGGCTATTTACCATGACCCTGCCCCCTGACTTCCTGTTCTAATAGCTAGCTGGGAAGAGTAGAGGCTATTTACCATGACCCTGCCCCCTGACTTCCTGTTCTAATAGCTAGCTGGGAAGAGTAGAGGCTATTTACCATGACCCTGCCCCCTGACTTCCTGTTCTAATAGCTAGCTGGGAAGAGTAGAGGCTATTTACCATGACCCTGCCCCCTGACTTCCTGTTCTAACAGCTAGCTGGGAAGAGTAGAGGCTATTTACCATGACCCTGCCCCCTGACTTCCTGTTCTAACAGCTAGCTGGGAAGAGTAGAGTCTATTTACCATGACCCTGCCCCCTGACTTCCTGTTCTAATAGCTAGCTGTGAAGAGTAGAGGCTATTTACCATGACCCTGCCCCCTGACTTCCTGTTCTAATAGCTAGCTGGGAAGAGTAGAGGCTATTTACCATGACCCTGCCCCCTGACTTCCTGTTCTAATAGCTAGCTGGGAAGAGTAGAGGCTATTTACCATGACCCTGCCCCCTGACTTCCTGTTCTAATAGCTAGCTGGGAAGAGTAGAGGCTATTTACCATGACCCTGCCCCCTGACTTCCTGTTTTAATAGCTAGCTGGGAAGAGTAGAGGCTATTTACCATGACCCTGCCCCCTGACTTCCTGTTCTAATAGCTAGCTGGGAAGAGTAGGGGCTATTTACCATGACCCTGCCCCCTGACTTCCTGTTCTAATAGCTAGCTGGGAAGAGTAGGGGCTATTTACCATGACCCTGCCCCCTGACTTCCTGTTCTAATAGCTAGCTGGGAAGAGTAGAGGCTATTTACCATGACCCTGCCCCCTGACTTCCTGTTCTAATAGCTAGCTGGGAAGAGTAGAGGCTATTTACCATGACCCTGCCCCCTGACTTCCTGTTCTAATAGCTAGCTGGGAAGAGTAGAGGCTATTTACCATGACCCTGCCCCCTGACTTCCTGTTCTAATAGCTAGCTGGGAAGAGTAGAGGCTATTTACCATGACCCTGCCCCCTGACTTCCTGTTCTAATAGCTAGCTGGGAAGAGTAGAGGCTATTTACCATGACCCTGCCCCCTGACTTCCTGTTCTAATAGCTAGCTGGGAAGAGTAGAGGCTATTTACCATGACCCTGCCCCCTGACTTCCTGTTCTAACAGCTAGCTGGGAAGAGTAGAGGCTATTTACCATGACCCTGCCTCCCGACTTCCTGTTCTAATAGCTAGCTGGGAAGAGTAGAGGCTATTTACCATGACCCTGCCCCCTGACTTCCTGTTCTAATAGCTAGCTGGGAAGAGTAGAGGCTATTTACCATGACCCTGCCCCCTGACTTCCTGTTCTAATAGCTAGCTGGGAAGAGTAGAGGCTATTTACCATGACCCGGCCCCCTGACTTCCTGTTCTAATAGCTAGCTGGGAAGAGTAGAGGCTATTTACCATGACCCTGCCCCCTGACTTCCTGTTCTAGTAGCTAGCTGGGAAGAGTAGAGGCTATTTACCATGACCCTGCCCCCTGACTTCCTGTTCTAATAGCTAGCTGGGAAGAGTAGAGGCTATTTACCATGACCCTGCCCCCTGACTTCCTGTTCTAACAGCTAGCTGGGAAGAGTATAGGCTATTTACCATGACCCTGCCCCCTGACTTCCTGTTCTAATAGCTAGCTGGGAAGAGTAGAGGCTATTTACCATGACCCTGCCCCCTGACTTCCTGTTCTAATAGCTAGCTGGGAAGAGTAGAGGCTATTTACCATGACCCTGCCCCCTGACTTCCTGTTCTAATAGCTAGCTGGGAAGAGTAGAGGCTATTTACCATGACCCTGCCCCCTGACTTCCTGTTCTAATAGCTAGCTGGGAAGAGTAGAGGCTATTTACCATGACCCTGCCCCCTGACTTCCTGTTCTAACAGCTAGCTGGGAAGAGTAGAGGCTATTTACCATGACCCTGCCCCCTGACTTCCTGTTCTAATAGCTAGCTGGGAAGAGTAGAGGCTATTTACCATGACCCTGCCCCCTGACTTCCTGTTCTAATAGCTAGCTGGGAAGAGTAGAGGCTATTTACCATGACCCTGCCCCCTGACTTCCTGTTCTAATAGCTAGCTGGGAAGAGTAGAGGCTATTTACCATGACCCTGCCCCCTGACTTCCTGTTCTAATAGCTAGCTGGGAAGAGTAGAGGCTATTTACCATGACCATGCCCCCTGACTTCCTGTTCTAACAGCTAGCTGGGAAGAGTAGAGGCTATTTACCATGACCCTGCCCCCTGACTTCCTGTTCTAATAGCTAGCTGGGAAGAGTAGAGGCTATTTACCATGACCCTGCCCCCTGACTTCCTGTTCTAATAGCTAGCTGGGAAGAGTAGAGGCTATTTACCATGACCCTGCCCCCTGACTTCCTGTTCTAACAGCTAGCTGGGAAGAGTAGAGGCTATTTACCATGACCCTGCCCCCTGACTTCCTGTTCTAACAGCTAGCTGGGAAGAGTAGAGGCTATTTACCATGACCCTGCCCCCTGACTTCCTGTTCTAATAGCTAGCTGGGAAGAGTAGAGGCTATTTACCATGACCCTGCCCCCTGACTTCCTGTTCTAATAGCTAGCTGGGAAGAGTAGAGGCTATTTACCATGACCCTGCCCCCTGACTTCCTGTTCTAATAGCTAGCTGGGAAGAGTAGAGGCTATTTACCATGACCCTGCCCCCTGACTTCCTGTTCTAATAGCTAGCTGGGAAGAGTAGAGGCTATTTACCATGACCCTGCCCCCTGACTTCCTGTTCTAGTAGCTAGCTGGGAAGAGTAGAGGCTATTTACCATGACCCTGCCCCCTGACTTCCTGTTCTAATAGCTAGCTGGGAAGAGTAGAGGCTATTTACCATGACCCTGCCCCCTGACTTCCTGTTCTAATAGCTAGCTGGGAAGAGTAGAGGCTATTTACCATGACCCTGCCCCCTGACTGACTTCCTGTTCTAATAGCTAGCTGGGAAGAGTAGAGGCTATTTACCATGACCCTGCCCCCTGACTTCCTGTTCTAACAGCTAGCTGGGAAGAGTAGAGGCTATTTACCATGACCCTGCCCCCTGACCTCCTGTTCTAATAGCTAGCTGGGAAGAGTAGAGGCTATTTACCATGACCCTGCCCCCTGACTTCCTGTTCTAATAGCTAGCTGGGAAGAGTAGAGGCTATTTACCATGACCCTGCCCCCTGACTTCCTGTTCTAATAGCTAGCTGGGAAGAGTAGAGGCTATTTACCATGACCCTGCCCCCTGACTTCCTGTTCTAATAGCTAGCTGGGAAGAGTAGAGGCTATTTACCATGACCCTGCCCCCTGACTTCCTGTTCTAATAGCTAGCTGGGAAGAGTAGAGGCTATTTACCATGACCCTGCCCCCTGACTTCCTGTTCTAATAGCTAGCTGGGAAGAGTAGAGGCTATTTACCATGACCCTGCCCCCTGACTTCCTGTTCTAACAGCTAGCTGGGAAGAGTAGAGGCTATTTACCATGACCCTGCCCCCTGACTTCCTGTTCTAATAGCTAGCTGGGAAGAGTAGAGGCTATTTACCATGACCCTGCCCCCTGACTTCCTGTTCTAATAGCTAGCTGGGAAGAGTAGAGGCTATTTACCATGACCCTGCCCCCTGACTTCCTGTTCTAATAGCTAGCTGGGAAGAGTAGAGGCTATTTACCATGACCCTGCCCCCTGACTTCCTGTTCTAATAGCTAGCTGGGAAGAGTAGAGGCTATTTACCATGACCCTGCCCCCTGACTTCCTGTTCTAATAGCTAGCTGGGAAGAGTAGAGGCTATTTACCATGACCCTGCCCCCTGACTTCCTGTTCTAACAGCTAGCTGGGAAGAGTAGAGGCTATTTACCATGACCCTGCCCCCTGACTTCCTGTTCTAATAGCTAGCTGGGAAGAGTAGAGGCTATTTACCATGACCCTGCCCCCTGACTTCCTGTTCTAATAGCTAGCTGGGAAGAGTAGAGGCTATTTACCATGACCCTGCCCCCTGACTTCCTGTTCTAATAGCTAGCTGGGAAGAGTAGAGGCTATTTACCATGACCCTGCCCCCTGACTTCCTGTTCTAATAGCTAGCTGGGAAGAGTAGAGGCTATTTACCATGACCCTGCCCCCTGACTTCCTGTTCTAATAGCTAGCTGGGAAGAGTAGAGGCTATTTACCATGACCCTGCCCCCTGACTTCCTGTTCTATTAGCTAGCTGGGAAGAGTAGAGGCTATTTACCATGACCCTGCCCCCTGACTTCCTGTTCTAATAGCTAGCTGGGAAGAGTAGAGGCTATTTACCATGACCCTGCCCCCTGACTTCCTGTTCTAACAGCTAGCTGGGAAGAGTAGAGGCTATTTACCATGACCCTGCCCCCTGACTTCCTGTTCTAATAGCTAGCTGGGAAGAGTAGAGGCTATTTACCATGACCCTGCCCCCTGACTTCCTGTTCTAATAGCTAGCTGGGAAGAGTAGAGGCTATTTACCATGACCCTGCCCCTGACTTCCTGTTCTAATAGCTAGCTGGGAAGAGTAGAGGCTATTTACCATGACCCTGCCCCCTGACTTCCTGTTCTAATAGCTAGCTGGGAAGAGTAGAGGCTATTTACCATGACCCTGTCCCCTGACTTCCTCTTCTAATAGCTAGCTGGGAAGAGTAGAGGCTATTTACCATGACCCTGCCCCCTGACTTCCTGTTCTAATAGCTAGCTGGGAAGAGTAGAGGCTATTTACCATGACCCTGCCCCCTGACTTCCTGTTCTAATAGCTAGCTGGGAAGAGTAGAGGCTATTTACCATGACCCTGCCCCCTGACTTCCTGTTCTAATAGCTAGCTGGGAAGAGTAGAGGCTATTTACCATGACCCTGCCCCCTGACTTCCTGTTCTAATAGCTAGCTGGGAAGAGTAGAGGCTATTTACCATGACCCTGCCCCCTGACTTCCTGTTCTAATAGCTAGCTGGGAAGAGTAGAGGCTATTTACCATGACCCTGCCCCCTGACTTCCTGTTCTAATAGCTAGCTGGGAAGAGTAGAGGCTATTTACCATGACCCTGCCCCCTGACTTCCTGTTCTAATAGCTAGCTGGGAAGAGTAGAGGCTATTTACCATGACCCTTTCTCGTGACTTCCTGTTCTAATAGCTAGCTGGGAAGAGTAGAGGCTATTTACCATGACCCGGCCCCCTGACTTCCTGTTCTAACAGCTAGCTGGGAAGAGTAGAGGCTATTTACCATGACCCTGCCCCCTGACTTCCTGTTCTAATAGCTAGCTGGGAAGAGTAGAGGCTATTTACCATGACCCTTTCTCGTGACTTCCTGTTCTAATAGCTAGCTGGGAAGAGTAGAGGCTATTTACCATGACCCTGCCCCCTGACTTCCTGTTCTAATAGCTAGCTGGGAAGAGTAGAGGCTATTTACCATGACCCTGCCCCCTGACTTCCTGTTCTAATAGCTAGCTGGGAAGAGTAGAGGCTATTTACCATGACCCTGCCCCCTGACTTCCTGTTCTAATAGCTAGCTGGGAAGAGTAGAGGCTATTTACCATGACCCTGCCCCCTGACTTCCTGTTCTAATAGCTAGCTGGGAAGAGTAGAGGCTATTTACCATGACCCTGCCCCCTGACTTCCTGTTCTAATAGCTAGCTGGGAAGAGTAGAGGCTATTTACCATGACCCTGCCCCCTGACTTCCTGTTCTAACAGCTAGCTGGGAAGAGTAGAGGCTATTTACCATGACCCTGCCCCCTGACTTCCTGTTCTAATAGCTAGCTGGGAAGAGTAGAGGCTATTTACCATGACCCTGCCCCCTGACTTCCTGTTCTAATAGCTAGCTGGGAAGAGTAGAGGCTATTTACCATGACCCTGCCCCCTGACTTCCTGTTCTAATAGCTAGCTGGGAAGAGTAGAGGCTATTTACCATGACCCTGCCCCCTGACTTCCTGTTCTAATAGCTAGCTGGGAAGAGTAGAGGCTATTTACCATGACCCTGCCCCCTGACTTCCTGTTCTAATAGCTAGCTGGGAAGAGTAGAGGCTATTTACCATGACCCTGCCCCCTGACTTCCTGTTCTAATAGCTAGCTGGGAAGAGTAGAGGCTATTTACCATGACCCTGCCCCCTGACTTCCTGTTCTAATAGCTAGCTGGGAAGAGTAGAGGCTATTTACCATGACCCTGCCCCCTGACTTCCTGTTCTAATAGCTAGCTGGGAAGAGTAGAGGCTATTTACCATGACCCTGCCCCCTGACTTCCTGTTCTAATAGCTAGCTGGGAAGAGTAGAGGCTATTTACCATGACCCTGCCCCCTGACTTCCTGTTCTAATAGCTAGCTGGGAAGAGTAGAGGCTATTTACCATGACCCTGCCCCCTGACTTCCTGTTCTAATAGCTAGCTGGGAAGAGTAGAGGCTATTTACCATGACCCTGCCCCCTGACTTCCTGTTCTAACAGCTAGCTGGGAAGAGTAGAGGCTATTTACCATGACCCTGCCCCCTGACTTCCTGTTCTAACAGCTAGCTGGGAAGAGTAGAGGCTATTTACCATGACCCTGCCCCCTGACTTCCTGTTCTAATAGCTAGCTGGGAAGAGTAGAGGCTATTTACCATGACCCTGCCCCCTGACTTCCTGTTCTAATAGCTAGCTGGGAAGAGTAGAGGCTATTTACCATGACCCTGTCCCCTGACTTCCTGTTCTAATAGCTAGCTGGGAAGAGTAGAGGCTATTTACCATGACCCTGCCCCCTGACTTCCTGTTCTAATAGCTAGCTGGGAAGAGTAGAGGCTATTTACCATGACCCTGCCCCCTGACTTCCTGTTCTAATAGCTAGCTGGGAAGAGTAGAGGCTATTTACCATGACCCTGCCCCCTGACTTCCTGTTCTAATAGCTAGCTGGGAAGAGTAGAGGCTATTTACCATGACCCTGCCCCCTGACTTCCTGTTCTAATAGCTAGCTGGGAAGAGTAGAGGCTATTTACCATGACCCTGCCCCCTGACTTCCTGTTCTAATAGCTAGCTGGGAAGAGTAGAGGCTATTTACCATGACCCTGTCCCCTGACTTCCTCTTCTAATAGCTAGCTGGGAAGAGTAGAGGCTATTTACCATGACCCTGCCCCCTGACTTCCTGTTCTAATAGCTAGCTGGGAAGAGTAGAGGCTATTTACCATGACCCTGCCCCCTGACTTCCTGTTCTAATAGCTAGCTGGGAAGAGTAGAGGCTATTTACCATGACCCTGCCCCCTGACTTCCTGTTCTAATAGCTAGCTGGGAAGAGTAGAGGCTATTTACCATGACCCTTTTCGTGACTTCCTGTTCTAATAGCTAGCTGGGAAGAGTAGAGGCTATTTACCATGACCCGGCCCCCTGACTTCCTGTTCTAACAGCTAGCTGGGAAGAGTAGAGGCTATTTACCATGACCCTGCCCCCTGACTTCCTGTTCTAATAGCTAGCTGGGAAGAGTAGAGGCTATTTACCATGACCCTTTCTCGTGACTTCCTGTTCTAATAGCTAGCTGGGAAGAGTAGAGGCTATTTACCATGACCCTGCCCCCTGACTTCCTGTTCTAACAGCTAGCTGGGAAGAGTAGAGGCTATTTACCATGACCCTGCCCCCTGACTTCCTGTTCTAATAGCTAGCTGGGAAGAGTAGAGGCTATTTACCATGACCCTGCCCCCTGACTTCCTGTTCTAATAGCTAGCTGGGAAGAGTAGAGGCTATTTACCATGACCCTGCCCCCTGACTTCCTGTTCTAATAGCTAGCTGGGAAGAGTAGAGGCTATTTACCATGACCCTGCCCCCTGACTTCCTGTTCTAATAGCTAGCTGGGAAGAGTAGAGGCTATTTACCATGACCCTGCCCCCTGACTTCCTGTTCTAATAGCTAGCTGGGAAGAGTAGAGGCTATTTACCATGACCCTGCCCCCGACTTCCTGTTCTAATAGCTAGCTGGGAAGAGTAGAGGCTATTTACCATGACCCTGCCCCCTGACTTCCTGTTCTAATAGCTAGCTGGGAAGAGTAGAGGCTATTTACCATGACCCTGCCCCCTGACTTCCTGTTCTAATAGCTAGCTGGGAAGAGTAGAGGCTATTTACCATGACCCTGCCCCCTGACTTCCTGTTCTAATAGCTAGCTGGGAAGAGTAGAGGCTATTTACCATGACCCTGCCCCCTGACTTCCTGGTCTGTAGTCTACCCCCATCTGTATCAGTGTGTGTCTATACCCTGTTCTGGGGCCAGTCAGGCGGTCTCTCTGCAGGTGAAACAGGTCCCTGTTCTGGGGCCTGTCAGGAGGTCTCTCTGCAGGTGAAACAGGTCCCTGTTCTGGGGCCTGTCAGGAGGTCTCTCTGCAGGTGAAACAGGTCCCTGTTCTGGGGCCTGTCAGGAGGTCTCTCTGCAGGTGAAACAGGTCCCTGTTCTGGGGCCTGTCAGGCGGTCTCTCTGCAGGTGAAACAGGTCCCTGTTCTGGGGCCTGTCAGGCGGTCTCTCTGCAGGTGAAACAGGTCCCTGTTCTGGGGCCTGTCAGGAGGTCTCTCTGCAGGTGAAACAGGTCCCTGTTCTGGGGCCTGTCAGGCGGTCTCTCTGCAGGTGAAACAGGTCCCTGTTCTGGGGCCTGTCAGGCGGTCTCTCTGCGGGTGAAACAGGTCCCTGTGATGACCGTGTCATGATGACGTTACGGTATCGTAAACAGGGATTGGCTGGAAAATATTTAATCTACAAGGAGAGTGTGGCTCTCCTGTGTGTGTGTGTGTGTGTGTGTGTGTGTGTGTGTTTACAGTGAGTGAGAGTTGTCCCTGGCTAAGTGTGTGTTGTCACGTTGGGACGTCAGTCAGACCTCACATAACACAACATCAGTCAACGGAGC